>NC_091456.1:99568524-99661520 GCF_027789765.1 Dendropsophus ebraccatus
TTTAAAGATGTGTTTCAGGTGAAAGCAAAGTAAACTTTGTACACTTTTTTCTTACTTCCTCCTCCCTCTAAAGGTCCCCATTTACTGTATACTTTTGTCAGCCGTACCTACCACTTGCTATAAAGTGTCAGTATAAGGTGTATGGGGCTCTCCTGAACAGTAGGGGTCAGGGACAATGATGCCACACTCAGGCTTGATATCTCCATCTCTTATGTCATTTGGATTGTATCCTCATTTTTACTTAAACTATTTGACTTGTCTCTCTTGTTTAGCGAAGCTGTCAGATACTTTACCATAATTTATACAGTATTTATGAAAACAGGTCAAAATAACTGCATTAGGACAAGGGTCACAAGCCCATTGACATCAGGTTGGGAACTGTCAAACTGAAAAAATAGGCTTGAGCTTAAAGGGAACCAGTTACATTAAATGCAGTCCAAACCACCACACATATGCTCTAGCAAAGGTTCAGTATAACTTTTGTTTGATTCATTAAAATCCCTGCTCATTCTAGTCTCAGTCTCAGTGACTGGCTGTTGTTTCTGTATGCACACTCACTGTCGGTCACTGAGAAGCCCCCACTAGACTCCTAAGTCCAGGATGAGTTGAGATCTGACAACTGTTGAGTTGACAACTGTTCTAGTGGATGTTTTCCCACAAAACAATATATATCACCATGCTTAGCATCTTCTGCTCTATTCTATACTGCCTGCAGGCGCTATTGAATTTTCAATGTGACAGGCTTCCGTTAATAAATCAGGCAGAGGCTGCACTTGAAAAAAAAGAGGACCAAAAGGAACACATCAAGGCTACTATATGGCCTTTGCAAAATTTATATATATCTCCACATATAAAATGTTCCCTTACTATAACTGTCTGGGGAAAAAAAGCTTTTCTCACACAAGGTAAGATCCTTCAGTCACCCATCTTTCCTGATACACAAAGATTAGCCTTTGTGTGTTCCGTATGGAAAAAAGAGTTTGCTGTCGGAAAGGATTGGGCTCCTGTGCATTAAAGGGGTACTCTGGCCAAGCTTGCTTTGTGAGCAGAAGCATTCTGTCACAGTGCGGCTGCACTCCAGTGCCGACACTTTGTGCTGTAATGTTAGCTGCAGTGGACATTTCTTGTTCCTGTCTGTGTCGTCCTCGTTATCAAGCACAGCACGGCCGACAGAGCAGAGCCATTGGCTCCGCCTCCCCTGTGACGTTCACAGGTCACATGATATTCCTGGATACGCTTTGTCACTGGCTTTAGGGATCATATGCCATCTACTGCTGAGGCCAGTGACTGACTACAGGGTATATGGGCAAACCCACAAAAAAGAACTATGCCGACAATATACCAGAGCACACCAAAGAATGTCAAATATAAAAGTACTTTATTATAACAGGTACAATATTATCAAAGTTTTTGATCCCATAGATTAAAAACAATTAAAAATAGCAGAACATGGGGGTACCTGGTATGGTACCACCCAAAATGACACCCCAGTAAGGTATATCACTCACCCTGTATGAATAACAAACTAATATATTGTTTAAATGTCCAAAGAAAGGGAGGAGAACTATGTCATTCCAATAAACAATGCTAGCATAAAATATGCAAGTCCTACAACCAAAAAGAAGACCATGTGATAAATAAAAATCATAAATAAAGAAGTTAGTTAGTGGTCAAACCAAGTAGTCACGTATCACCAAAGAATATTAATGATAAAGACAGGGTGGTATGGGGGTGTCAAGGGAGAGAGTCCCACGCGTTCCGTCCGCCCAACCGTTTTATATTTGACATTTTTGGTGTGCTCTGGTATATTGTCGGCATAGTTTTTTTTTGTGAGTTTGATTATGTTGTTTTCATGTCGACTCCATAGCACCCTACATTATCATTGGGCTGTGCATGTCCAGCACATATATTGGTTACAGGGTATATGGGCACATCATCTCTGCAGGTGAGTATAAAGGTGTCAGAGAGGAGAGAAAGCACTATACACAGCCGAGATAAAACAGCTGAGGATGCCATATTTTATTTTCTGACAATAGGAGACTGTATAAATATATATATATATATTTTTTTTTTAAATTAGGGGATTATCTGAATCGGGCATCCCATATGAAGCATTGTGACAATGGTAGGAGACAGTAAGAACCTAAAGACATCTGGGCAGCAAACTCTGCATAGAATAGATGTGACCTGAAGTCATCTTCATAGCAGCTGAGGCGAAAGGAAAAGAAAGCAAAAATGAACAACTCCTATCAGAGAAGACGACACCTGTGAGTGCCTGGATATGTTTAGGGCCCTTTTACACAGAAACATTATCTGACAGATTATCTGCCAAAGATTTGAAGCCAAAACCAGGAACAGACTATAAACAGAGAACAGGTCATACATGAAAGCCTGAGATTTCTCCTCTTTTCAAATCCATTCCTGGCTTTGGCTTCAAATCTTTGGCTGATAATCTGTCAGATATTCTTTCTGTGTAAAAGGGCACTTACTCTGACTGCGTCTGAATGCACCAGGGCCCACAAGCCTTTAGCCCTAAGCATGGTTAGGGATGGGAGGGCCAATAAGGAGACCTTACAGCTTTAAGCACTCCAGGAGCTTGGGAACACCTCTTTAGCACTTTGCACTGGAGAATAAAAGCATTTTCTGTCATGGAAGCACAGACAGATATATAAAAGGTGCCATGTGTCTCCTTGACCTAACCACTATCCAACAGTGTCAGCAGTTTGGTGCATGAATTAGAGCTGACAGGTTTAGTTTCAATATCACTGTCTGACCTTACAAAGGTACTTTTGTCTGAAAGAAATTCTCCTTTGTGATATTGCTTCCACACCCAGATCTACAAGCACTGCTGGAGCTGTACTACTAGAATACTTTCCATGGCATCCTGCAAACACCACAGGTACCTATCTGAATGGTAAATGCAGCACGGTTTCACTTTCTGGCACAATCACCCCTACTGACATTTTTTTTCTGTATTTGATGATCAATGACAGTTTGATATATAATTTCCATACACTAAAGATGGAACATAAGCGTAGAACAGATGTAATAGCCTACAGCATGTTTTCTATATAAACCCTACATTTCTAATGGTATTCACTAGTATATACAAAGACATGTTATAATATAACAGATTGTGTGCAGAAGGGAAATGGAAAAGAGAGGACAAAACAACAGAGGAGATAAAAGGTGTAAACAATTTAGAGCAGAAAATGTGAAAACTTCCACCTCCTCCAACTGCTCAAGCATTTTGTTTTCTCTTTTATTTATCAAAAATAAACCTGCCTTTGTGACCCTTGGATCTGCGGGATGGATAGATGTTCCTTTTTATAATTTAAGGAAGATACATAATAAGTTTATATTGTGAGCACAATTATTAGGCAAGTATTTTGATCATATCATTAGTTTTTTGGGGATATTTCCAGCTCCTAGCTGTATAAACTTGTTATTAGATTAAAGCATATCAGGTGATGTCTATGGGTATTTGCATAATAGGGGAGGGTGTGGCCTACGGAAATAAAGACCCTATATCGGTGTGCATAATTAGGCAGCATTTGTTCCTCAAAACAAAAAAAAGATTTAAAAGACTCTGAAAAGACAAAACATGTTAAAGTGTAAAGCGCAAATGATGGTTTCCGGGTCGCCTGCTGTCCGCTGATGTCCTCTTCTTCAAATCTTCTGCTGATGTGCCTTGCACACAGGAAATGACTGCTTAACCCTTTAATTTATTTTTATTTTTTCACTCAACACATTTTTTGTGACCCTGTTCTCAATTTGCAAAGAAACCTTTGATGATTCTGTGATCTCATCCTAATATCTTACCAATTTAACAGCGCTGCGTCCATCTGAAAGACTTAGGCCATGTTCACACAACGTAAGTTATGTATTAATCACAGCCGTTGCTGCCGATGAACAACAACGGCCGTGATTAATACACAATTTACGTGCACTGCATTCTAAGGGAATCCTGGCCGGAGTGTATACACATAGTATACACTCCGTCCGGGATCGCTAGCCGCTGTACAAAAAACTGACACGTCAGTTTTGTGCGGCCACTATTCATTAAATAGCATCCACACATCCCTGACAGGTCACACAATGGAGCATGTGACTCTGAGTGTTTAATGGTGAATTGGGATGTGTGCACACACGGATGCGCCCGCATCTCAATTCTGCACAAATGAAGATCATCTGGCTGGTACTGCACAGAACGGCCGGTGTTTCACGATGTGTGCACATAGCCTTAAAGTGTACCTATCATCTTTAGCTGGGAGCAGGATACGTTGTCAAAATCTTGCCGCTGCGCTTCCGATGCAGGCACTCGGCGAAGATGGAATTGTTTTAGCAGCGCAGTTAATTGCACTGTATACACTCCGAGACATAACCATGGTAAGGAAACCTGAAACTTGACCACCACTAAACCAGATAAGGGTTTATGCACTAATAAAAGGAGAGTGACTCTTGAAGGATCTGGTGGATGGGCCCATAGATCATTAACAGGCACAGAGCTCCACTATGTCTCCAGCAAGGTGGAGGTGAGGTACTGCTATGGACTGGTATAATTAAAGATGAGCAGGTTGGATCTTCATGTTGAAGATGGGCTTAAAATAAACTCCCAAACCTAATGTCAGTTTTTAGTAAACACACCTTTCAAGCGGTGGCACAACAAATGGGAATTACAGCAAACGATTAACAATGATTTTAGGCTCAGCTCAAAAGATCCACACACAAGGGGTTTTTCAATCGTTGCCTGCATTCACACAAAACAATCATCATTTAGATTCAAACAATATAACAATTTTTCGCCCGATAATCGTCCTGTGCCCTAAATGGCAGGCTGGTACATAGGGATAGAGGAGCCTGCCCATGAAGGATCACAATCTACAAGGTGTGTGTGTGGGAGGGGGGCAGCTATTTAAAGTGAGGTGCAGAATTATTGATGGTCTTGATGGTGGGTAAGAGCTGGATGTGTCATGGTAGTGTGTACCAGAGCATGGGGAAACCGCAAGGGGAATGCCCACACTTGTTCTAATCTATAGCTGAATCTGTTAAAAAAAAAAAGAGAATTTCTAGAATTTCTTGTCAGGAATGTGCCTGACCCTTGCTTATTCCCTCTCTATCTTGTCTGCCACCTGCCCTATCTTATAGCTTGTTCTCGTTTATCTGACTTGTCGACTGATTCTGTACTTTTGCTGCCTGCTGTTACTGACCCGGATTGTTGACCTTGGATTTATTGTGTTATCGCTGTTCTGTGTTTCTCCCTATTGAGTTTAGGGACTGTCACAGTGGTTGTCCGCAGTCGCCTAGGACTGTCTTGTGGCAAGTAGGCAGGGACAGTGGGCAGGGTAAGCTTAGGGCTCATTGTCTGTGTCTTGTCAGGCTGCCTTTTGCCATAACAGACGCTGACATTTCTCCTGGAAATATTACTACAAATATACAACTGATTTGTCTGGCAGCAAGGTGAAAGTGTTAATGTAGCCTTAAAAGCCATAGTCAATCCAAAAATAATGGTGGCGCTTCTTGTTTTTGAAAACCAAAACCTACTGCACAAATAGGGCATAATACAGAACTGAAAGTCATCAGCATCACATGCATTTCACTGGATCTCTTGCAGAATTCAGGTGTGGTTAATGCAACAAATATATATCAAAACCTGGGCTTATAAACTGGTAAAAAGCCCTATTTCATGGAACATTATTAACCCTTAACAAGCGTCCACAGTGTTATAAGAGCAGATGGTGCAGGTCCTTGGTCTAAAAATATGTTTTGCCTGGTGTCACTGCCTAGCTCCTCCAATCTGTCAGGAGAAGGTCAAGTATGTGGTTGTCAGTGACCAGGAGTAAAAGACAGAGGCTGTTTACAACCATTTCTGTCTCCTGTTTTGAAGTCTACATAGTGCTCAATCAGGTGATCACTGGGTGCACACCAATATAACCTAGCCTGCTATTATAGCCCCAGATACACTAGTAAATTGCAAATGTCCCCCAGGGACACACCACTCATGCTATTCCAACCCATCTCCACAGCGTCCAAAGAAATGGCTCAAATATTTATTTTGGTAACCAAAGAAATAGAAACATTTCCATCTATTATAGGGAAACTATCAGCAGGTTTGTTTAAATGAATCTGCTGATATCCTCCAGCAGCCCTTTATGTCATGTCAGCAGTGTTATTCATTTTTCCGTGCGTCCTGGCGTTCTTGAGCATTTTGATCAAAAAAGATATGCAAATCGCAGCCTTAGGAGTACTGTGGGCACCCAGAGCACTGCCCTTGGCCCGCCCTGCCTGCTCCGCCCACTCTGCATATGCATATATGCATGGTAATGGCGCTTGTAATCGCGCATGCACCGGAAGCGACCAGTCTCCTACATGAGCGCTTCCTTGCACATGCAACGCTCACAGTGCTCCTAAGGCAGCAATTTGCATATCTTGTTTGATCAAAATGCTCAAGAATGCCGGGACGCACCGAAAAATGATTAACAACACTGCCAACATGAGGTAAAGGGCTGCTGGGGGATATCAGCAAGTTCATTTACACGAACTTGCCGTGCTGATAGTTCCCCTTTAAACCAACAACCAAATGCGCAAAAACACTTTCAGGATCCATTATCACGTACAGGATCTGCAGCAGGTTTGATGGTGCAGATTTGAAGCTGTAGATTTTATGTTGTGTTTGGGTCATCAGACCGCAAAATTGCGCTGCCACTTGTGTCTATATATTTCTCATGTAAAATCAGCCTGTCTATAGAAGGGCTTTCTCTCCTCCGCTCAAAGAATTGACATGTCAATTCTTTGAGTGGAGAACATAGGTGCGCGTGCCCTCCCATAGAGTCACCGGCTGACACTGAGGCAGATGAGATTCTGTGGTGGAGAGCTCCGCTGAGGAATTCTGAGGAATTTGCTCAGTGTGAACTGGCTCTTACTGAGTAAGACAGAGGACTCCTGTTCTGAGCTCAAAAATAGGAATCCCGGCAACTCACCACTTGATCATCATGTAGTTTATTCGGTTACATAACCATAATAGTGTGAACAGCAGAACATGTTTCGGCGGTATGCCTTTGTCAACTGCAACTATGCTCCTTTCCTCGTGCACCACCTGCATATCACGGAGTGCCGCTCTGATTCCTTTCCATCCTGTTCTGAGCTGTCTGGCCAATTCTCCACAGCAAATTGCTGTTATAAACAGCACTTCTTGCCTTGGAGGACCTAAGATGTTTGTGCACTAGAAAGGTCCTCCAGGACCCCAGTGGATGTAACTAAAACTTGATTTTTGAAGGGATCCAGGGCCAACCAGAGGGGTTTAAATTCATTTGCCAGTAGCAATCTAACAGTATCATGTGCAAAAATGTTCTGATGGGTTCCCTTCTTAGTCTCACCTCTCTAATAATCAGGTTTTCTAAATGATGATAATAAAGAGCATAAAAGAGTATAGTTCGTAGCAGACTTCTTGAACGTTTGCATATAGAAGCACATTCTTTTGGTGTTTCGTATAGTGCTAGGGGGCATCCTAATGAGACTTTTGCCTGAGGCTTATGAATGCCTTATAAAAGCCCCAATAAGCTCCCATGACACAGTGACTCATCACTTCATCTAATCGCATGATTTTTACTACATTTGTTCTCAGAGTTAAAAAAAAGAAAGAAATACTCTAACTATCTGAGAGGGGTTTATATAAGAACGTGAAGTAGGCCAATCGTCACAGATAGAGATGAACCTTGACTGGAAAAAAAAGAACTTTAAAATAGAGAGAGATACCCAGTCAAGGAAGGACAAACTGCATTTGACTTTATGATGGATAAACCTACAATGTTCCTCACATGTGAATGGTAACCACATCCCTGACATTCTGCTCTACTGTTAAACCACCAGTTCTGGATGTCACTATGCCTGTGGATGAGCATTTAGGTATATTTCTGTACCAGAAGCAGCCGACCCATTGAAGAATGGTCACACCAAATGCTGTTTCTATGGTAAATTAAATAAAGTTCTGTGATGTTTGAACAAAAGATATGTTATCCCATTAAGTAGGCCTCTGTTTTTTAAATGCTGGGATTCTGTTTTATCTTGTGCCCAGGTTGTGAATTACCGTACTGCAAATAGTGATAAGACATAAGCACCTTACTGACATGGCAAGAAATAAAATGTGCCTCGGGGCTCTCCTACTCTCTGCTGCGCTCACAAACTCGATTCAATCCAATTCCCATTCACTTCTTTTTCTGTACACTGATCTCTTTCTCTAGCTTGCTCCTTCTGTCATGTTGTTTGAGGAGAAAATCCCCGTTCAGAAGGGGGATGATGGCGTAAGATGTAGGAGGACTGCTGAGATGTGCTTCATTATGCTTCTGTTTGATGCTTCCGCTCTAATTTGATGGCCTCAGGTTGCCCCAGAGCAGGTCACATGGTTTAGCAAGCTTTACTCACCCCTCTGTTTCCATAGAGACATTTTACTAAATACCTCTAAGTTGCATTTGGTGGCAATGGGTTAAAGGAGTTGTGACTTTTAGTTTATCTGGTTGAATAGATCCGGACGTTTATCTGTATGAATATTGTATTACAGTGAAATGCCTCACTGCTCTTTGGAATTGGCTGGATATTTTGTAAATGAACAGTTAAACTACTGGAAGAAGGGCCATGGCTTGACATGCCTTTACGGGTAGTGTATCGCCTAGTTGTTTTTTTTTAAACTTATCACAGCCAACAAACATGTTATTTTCTTCTAATCTGTTTTTATTTTCTGACTGTAATTTTTTGCCACATTATTATATGGGCTTCCATCTTACCTGAGCTATTTTTGCAGCATTTAGAAATATGCTTTACAGCAAGCCACAAGGACCATAGGCTACAATAGACAAGACCTTTCCTATTTTGCTTAAAGAAAGGCTTCTGGGTGTGCTCTGTGACCTTTATAGAGGTTATTTTACAGGGAGGTTGTCAGCTAAATAGGTAAATACTGTGTTCACCTTTCACTGTATTACTGTCCATGATTAAAGATGAGTGAAGTGTGCTTCATTAAGATTTGTAGGAATCTCAACATAGTGTGTTTCGCTCATCTCTATCTGTGATAAGAAAGGAACTGCTAGAAATGATCTGTACAGAACAGGAAGTCTCAGCTTAGGCATAGTGAGCAGAAGGGAAACAACAAGATTTCAGAATTATTTTAAGGGGTACTTGTCATGATGCATTCTCAGGTCATCGGTGACTGCCACCAGAAGTTCAGGTAAGTATGGATATGACCACACTGTGTCGGTTCTGTGCATGAGCCCTATTCTGATTCAGTAGGGCTTGGGCACAGAACCATAGTTACCCAAACATCCAGTGGTAGGATTGACTGCACGCCAATTGGGTGAGAACGTATCATGACAGGTACCCTTTAAAATATAAAAGGTAAAATGGAAGATTTGAAAAAACATCACCAACAGTTCTTAAGAAGTATGTTTAACATAAAAACAATAGGTCATTTTCTGATGATACAGTAAGAGTACGGGCCACACGTGGTGAAAATACTAAAGAGTTCCATAATAGAAAATCTGCAACTTTATCACTGAGATTTCTGCAACAGCAAATCTGCTCTAAACGTGTGACTTTTCCGAATCTATCACTAGACTCCCTACTCTCATACATTAGTGAACAGAAATGCATACAGTACTATATGTATATCCACTCACTAACTTGTACAGCATTAACTTCTTTGTGCCCTACAGCCAAAAGCTCTTAGACTGAATGAGATAGCAACTCTTTTCTCTGTCCCACCATCTTGGACCTGTCTACGTCTTGGCTTTGGCCTCCTTTCCTGCTCCTGACTGCTCACTCTGGTAGTGCAGTGGGTGCACTGGATTGTGGCTGCCATTCACTCCACAGGGAAGGTGTGATTTCACAGTGTGGCCATGCTGGCCTGGTGGTTTTTCTCCTCATGCTGTGCAGCTTACAACATGCTACATGGAATCGGGCCTGCTGACAATTTGCTATGCAGGCATAACACAATGCTGGGATAGAGCTCTGGCTTTAAAGTGACTCTGTACTCACAATCTGACCCCCTCATACCACTTGTACCTTTGGATAGCTGCTTTTAATCCAAGATCTGTCCTGCGATCCGTTCGGCAGGTGATGCAGTTATTGTTTTAAAAAATACTTTTAATCCGGCAGCGCTGTGTCTAACGGCCGGGGCTTACATTGTATATGCATTGGGCTGGCACACCCTCTCTGTCCTTCCTCCCTACCCTCCTCCTCATGATTAGGAATGCTCCAGGCATATTGCTTCCTATTCCCCACCTGTGTGTGTATATTGAACATGGGCTGGATCGTTAATACACCTGTGCAAATCTCAAACAGCAGTAAATGTTCCTGGATCATTCCTAATGCTGAGGAGGGCGGGGAGGAGGAAAGGAGAGGTTGTGTCAGCCTAATGCATATGTAAGCCCCGGCCATTAGACACATCGCTGCCGGATTAAAAGTTGTTTTTAGGACAATAACTGCATCCCCTGCAGAACGGATCCCAGGACAGATCTTGGATTAAAAGCAGCTATCCGAAGGTACAAGTGGTTTGGGGGGGGGGTTCAGATTGTGGGTGCAGAGTCACTTTAAGTGTAGAGTACCTAGCCTGGCAAATGTTGAGTGCCAATACATATAATACTGTACACATCACCACTCAGTATTGTACATAAGCCAGTAATGAACAGTCCTGCTACGGTACATTAAAAGAAGAATTTACTGTGAATCCACAACACTTGCAGACGTATTGTGCAGGTGGTGTTCAGCAGGGGACCTTCCCTATACAACATCTCTATGCCTAGATTAGGCTAGGTTCACACTACGTTTTTTCATATCCGTTTAATGTATCCGTTTTGGTTACTTTTAATGGAAGTCAATAGAAAAATTGATCCAAACGGATGGCATACAATTGCATCCGTTTTTTGCATCCGTTTTTTTTTTATATAACATATACGTTAAACAGATAGGAAAAACGCAGTGTGAACCCAGCCTAAGAAATATAAGGCTGTTGCCATCTCGCTGCAACAACCTCTCTGAGCTTATCCAGGAAGCCGGTAATGTGCAATGAGGGGCTCTATAGTTGTAGAAGTGTCCTACACAAATGTAACATTCCCTCAAAAACAAGCTACACAGTTTCAATTAAGATATATGGATGTGATTTATCAAACATGGTGTAAAGTGAAACTGGCTCAGTTGCCCCTAGCAACCAATCAGATTCCACCTTTCATTCCTCACAGACTCTTTGGAAAATGAAAGGTGGAATCTGATTGGTTGCTAGGGACAACCGAGCCAGTTTCACTTTACACCATATTTGATAAATTTCCCCCCATAGTGTATAGAATTGTCTTGTTATGTATAGTACAGCATGTGTAAAGTAAATATACCCCATATTATTCATAAAGTATCATATCTAGTACTGTGCACACAGTATTTATGTCACGGCCGCGGCGTCGTCCCGTGCTCCGGGCTGCCGCGACCTCTCCATGCAGCTGCCGGGGTCCATGTGCAGGGACCCGGTGCTGCTACTAGTTCGGCCCCGAGGGGCGCCTTACCTCGCCCCGCTCCTGCCACCCGCTGTGCCGGCCGGCGCGCACGTCCCCGCCTCCTAGGGCGCGCGCGCCGGCTGTCTCGGATTTAAAGGACCAGTCCGCCCCTAATTGGAAGGTGCACTAATTCACTTCTTATAAATTCAAGCCCTGCCCCACTACAGGTGTTGGAGCCTCTGCATGCTTCCCATAGCGTTTGGCCCAGCTCCCTGTTGTTCCTGACCTTAGTCCTTGTCCCTTGTTCCTGTCCGCAGTCCCTGTCCCTAGTCCTTGCCCGCTGCCTTCCCATTGTTCCTGAGTCCTGTCCGCCACCTGCGATCACGCCTACAGACCTCTGCCAGCACTATCTCCTGCCTACTGCTCCTGCCACGCCTCGCCTGCCGTCACTAGCAACCAAGCCAGGGGTAGCGACCTGGGGGTCGCCTGCTGCAGCAAGTCCATCCCGCCTTGGGGCGGGCTCTGGTGAAAACCAGCGGCCCCTTAGACTCCGCTCCCTGGTAAGGTTAGTGCCATCGCTAGTGACGGTCCAGTGGATCCACTACTCCAGGCGTCACAGTAGGCTCCAACCATGGATCCCGGCGAGGTGCCTGATATCCGCGACATAGCCCGAGTGGTCGCCCAACAGGCTCTACAAATCCAGCAACAGTCGCAGCAGATCCAGCAACTCACTGCCGCCTTACAGCAGCATACTACAGCCCAGCGCACACCACCTCCTGCTGCTTTTTCAACACTTCGACTGGCTCTCCCAAGCAAATACGCTGGTGACTCCAAGTTGTGCAGAGGATTCCTGAGTCAATGCCCCATGCATATTGAACTCTTAAGTAGTCAGTTTTCCACCGAGCGCTCTAAAGTGGCTTTCATCATCAGCCTATTGGAGGGTAGAGCTCTGGCTTGGGCCACGCCGCTGTGGGACCGAGATGACCCTGCTGCTGCCAATCTCCGAACCTTCCTGGCTGAGTTTCGCTCCGTCTTTGAGGAACCTGCTCGTGCCTCTTCAGCTGAGACTGCTCTCCTCAACCTCTCTCAAGGGAGCTCCTCTGTTGGTGACTACGCCATCCAGTTCCGCACCCTGGCGGCAGAATTAGACTGGAATGAGGCCGCTCTTATAGCCACCTTCAAGAAGGGCCTGTCCAGTTGGGTGAGAGACGTGCTTTCCGTCCGAGACCTACCTACCTCCCTGAACGAACTCATCCTACTGGCCACCAGGGTCGATACTCGTTTTTCTGAGAGAGAGGAGGAGGTCTGGCATGAACGGCGACTAAGCCTGTCCCGTCGCCATCACCAGCTGGCGCCGGTCTTCCAGAATCCTGACGCTCCGGTGTCCCAGTCGACTCCTGAGATTCCTATGCAGGTGGAACGGGCTCACCTGACGCCTGATGAAAGAATTTGTCGTTTGGAGCTGAATCTCTGCCTCTACTGCGGTGGTTCGGATCACTTTCGGCTGAGATGTCCCCAACGTCCTCAAGCGTCCGGGAAACGCCAGCACCTAGGTCCGGTGAGAGAGGTCTCCCTAAGTGTGAATGCCACCTCTCCAAGGTTGTCTGTGCCAGTCTCCATCCAGACACCCTCAGGACAAACTCACCAGACTACTGCCTTTCTCGATTCTGGGTCAGCAGGCAGTTTTATTGCAGCTACATTGGTCCAAAGATGGCGGCTACCCGTGACCCAACTAGCCAGACCCCTGACTATCTCCTCGGTCACGGGCGAGATTCTTACCGACCATGTGCACTACCAGACCGCACCTCTAGTCCTCCAGGTGGGCACTTCACATCAGGAAAAGATCTCCTTCTACGTCCTGCCCCATTCTTCTTCCACCATCCTCCTGGGACTCCCTTGGCTGCGATTACATGCCCCTAAGCTGGACTGGAGAACCGGGAAGATTCTAAGTTGAGGTCAGGACTGTTCCAACCAGTGTCTGAGGTCACCTCAGCCCAAGTACTCTATGTTGTCACCCAACCCCGCCAAGCCTCTATCCTGCCTACCGGTGGAATACCAAGACTTGCCTGATGCCTTCTCTGCCACGGAGGCGGACTCTCTACCACCTCATCGGGCGTACGATTGTCCCATAGACCTCCTTCCTGGAACTTCTCCTCCACAAGGTCGGGTGTACCCTCTCTCAGTACCCGAGACTGAGGCCATGTCCTCTTACATCCGGGAGAACTTACAAAAGGGTTTCATCCGCAAATCCACATCCCCTCGCCACTGATTTGCCTCCATCTGCAGGCAAGAAAGAGGGCCGCCGCCGCGACCTCTCCATGCAGCTGCCGGGGTCCATGTGCAGGGACCCGGCGCTGCTACTAGTTCGGCCCCGGGGGGCGCCTTACCTCGCCCCACTCCTGTCACCCACTGTGTCGGCCGGCGCGCGCGTCCCCGCCTCCTAGGGCGCGCGCACGCCGGCTGTCTCAGATTTAAAGGGCCAGTCCGCCCCTAATTGGAAGGTGCACTAATTCACTTCTTATAAATTCCAGCCCTGCCCCACTACAGGTGTTGGAGCCTCTGCATGCTTCCCATAGCGTTTGGCCCAGCTCCCTGTTGTTCCTGACCTTAGTCCTTGTCCCTTGTTCCTGTCCGCAGTCCCTGTCCCTAGTCCTTGCCCGCTGCCTTCCCATTGTTCCTGAGTCCTGTCCGCCACCTGCGATCACGCCTACAGACCTCTGCCAGCACTATCTCCTGCCTACTGCTCCTGCCACGCCTCGCCTGCCGTCACTAGCAACCAAGCCAGGGGTAGCGACCTGGGGGTCGCCTGCCGCAACAAGTCCATCCCGCCTTGCGGCGGGCTCTGGTGAAAACCAGCGGCCCCTTAGACTCCGCTCTCTGGTAAGGTTAGTGCCATCGCTAGTGACGGTCCAGTGGATCCACTACTCCAGGCGTCACAATTTACCATATTCCTTCTGTTTCTTTCACATTATCTTATTATTAGCATTAAGCCTGCCGTCTTGCTTCGGGGGCTCCCGTTGTCTAGACATCCCATTCAGCCAATCAGTGGCTGCAGCGGGGCAGCACACTGATTGGCTGACCAGGACGTCCAGCCGGGAACCCCCGAAGTGGAAACCCCGGCTGCGAGTACGTCTTTTCATAGAAACTACAGGCCAGGGATCCGCAGAGGATTTACCCTACCGCCAGACTGTCACTTGGGGGGGCACTTGGTTTAAAACTCAAGTCTTCCACTGTTTCCAATGGGGCTTGTTACTCAAGTCGAGCACTCGAGCATTGGAAAATAATCACGTTACTAATGTCAATCCCAGGTATTGTTAAAATACTGTTGATTTGGAAAAGCTGTACTGTACATTGTTCAGTGATGCCACATCCAGGCACTGGGGAAGGATTTATTACACAGCATACCCTCTTCAAAAACCCCTTACACCAGAGACATGAAATTGGAATAAATGGAAAGAATAATGAATATATTAGCAGATCCTCCACATATATTGTGAACAGGAATGGCTAACTCCAGAGATGGTTAGCCATCACAAGTGAACTGAAGGGGGACAATAGTAATCCTGCCTAGGTCAATACACATTGCTCTTTATGAGACACATGAATGAGCCAAGCATTGCCATGTGGAGCAAAGGTCATAATAACAATAATACCTATTGAGATGTTCAAAACAGAAAAACTTGTAATGTAATGTAAAGTGACAATTCAGCACCCTGGACAGGGGAAGGAAATAATACAGTATGTGCCACTATGAAGTGGTGAAAATAGCTGGAACTTCCCATAGACCTTTGTCGCTGTAATCTATGCAGTTTTAGCTCAGAACCTGACCCAAAAACACAACTAACCAAAACAACAGAAAGAAGGTCAGAATAAGTACCGGCACACCAGCAATATAGTTCAAACAATTATAAAATCTTTATTGATAAATTTATGACAAACACAAGACAACATCTATAAGCAATTAAAAACATATAACACTATACAATACAGTCTATGGTAATAGTACGGCCAAAGAGCCCTGGTGAGCCAATGCAACCATCTACCCCTTTATGCACCTTAAAAATAAATACCCTGAAACCTGTAATGCATAAACCAATATGAAAACATGAAAAGTGGTATCAATGTTTGACCCAGTGCAACTGCAAATAATACATGTAAAGAGCAATACAAAAATCCATGCAATGAGTAAATGTATGAATAAGTGTATGTACCAGACAGATGACTATGAAAAGGGTGAAGCAATAAGAAGGCACAATGAAGGGGAGTGTGCAAAAGGGAAAAATGTCACCAAATAGATGGTATTAGGAGTGGATGGAAACCAGGGTCCACTATAGCTTAAATACTTGCATACTTTGGAATGTACTGTGAATTTTGTATCTGATCAATACTATTCAGCATCTAAGTATGGTATTGTATGCTTTTGTTTTGAACACTAAAGTTGTTCGGACCTGTGACCTATCAGGAGACGCTCTGGTCTCACGTGGATAACATAGAGGTTGACTGGGGTTTTGACATGCACAGTTGCAAGCTGGGGACGCCACAGCCATGCTTGTACCACCCATGGTGATCTCTTCCCAACACAGGTGGGTCAGATGTTTAGAATGTTTGTGATTATAAATACACAAGCAACTTGGCTTTACTGTACACTTGAGAAAGTTCACATTACTAGATGGAACGCGTGGGATCAGTGGACCCTGATTTTCCTCCACTTCTAATACCATCTATTTAGAAATATTTTTTTCCTTTTGTGCACTCTCCTTCATTGGTGCTTTTTATTGCTTCACCCTTTGCATAGTCATCTGTCTGGTTCATACACTTATTCAAAAATGTATTAATTGCATGCATTTTTGTATTGCTGTTTACATGTGTTATTTGCAGTTGCACTGGGTCAAGCATTGATACCACTTTTCATGTTTTCATATTGGTTTATGCATTACAGGTTTCAGGGTATTTATTTTTAAGGTGCATAAAGGGGTGAATGGTTGCATTGGCTCACCAGGGCCCTTTGGCCGTACTATAACCATAGACGATATTGTATAGTGTTATATGTTTTTATTGTTTTTAGATGTTGTCTCGTGTATGTCATAACTTAATCAATAAAGATTTTGTAATTGTTTGACTATATTGTTGGTGTACTTATTCTGACCTTCTTTCTATTGTTTTGGTTATATGGTTTGCTAAGGTGCTAATTTTTTATATATCTATAGAGCAGGTTTTTATTGTGTGTACGCCGAGGGGGAATATGTAAGGTAAAGGCCCTATTACACGAACAAAGTATTGTCCGAAAGACAAGGATAGCAATGATCTGCTGCCATCGCTGTGTGTAACAGAAGTGGCGGTAGTAGACTGCCGCTATCCCCTATGGGCTCCCCAGAGAATCTAAAGATCATCCAGGGAGCCCCCCGCAGCTCTCCGCCCCCCCCCCCCCCCCTCCACGCTTTCGTTGCGTATATTAGTGCGGGCTGCAAGCGGGGAACAAGGTGCAAGTGAGCGCTGACCTGCAGTGTAAACAGAGGCATAGAGGTACTGATAATTTTTGCTTTTTACTGTTGTATGTGGGGAGTGTGGCTACCTCCTGTTGGCTTGCACTCCACCCATGTACTGTGGGCGCTATAAATAGAGATTTGGATCCTATCTGCCCAGTTGTAGGCCTATTGTTAGCCCACGAGAGGTCATTGCTAGTGTGGGAATGCTAGAGTAGGGACCATGTCTCTGAGGACCCCTTAATGTGGTGACATGGTACACTCTGTTCGATCAAATAGTTTGCTAAGATCCTAATTTTTTAATATCTACAGAGCAGGTTTTTATCATGTATACGCTGAGTGGGGGGAAATGTACGGTAAGCCCTTGCACCTGTAGTTTGTTCTTGCACTTTTGTTTTTTGTCTGGGCTTTAGCCACATGCATTATGCAACCTACAGTGTGAACAGAGGCATAGAAGTGCTGCCAATTTTTCCAGAGATGTATCAATGTAAGATTAATTAAGAGTAATTTTAGTGTAGTAAATTCAAGGTATTGATACTTCCCACCACAAAAATAAATAAAATCATACATATTATGGCAACTGACATTTTTCTTGTGTGCCTCTTAAACAGTTTTCTAACTTTTGACAGTGCCAATTTGTTAAAAAGATCCGTTGACAAAGAACTGATGACAAAATGGAACCTCCAGCAATCAGCTGTTATCTGTGTGGAAACCTAACAATAGATGCTCAACTGCTTCCAGAACGTGGAAAAATGCTTTTATTTTCTGGTGTAAAGTTTCAAAGAGATTTTCCTAAGCCCCTGAATTGCTGTAAGGTGGACTGCCTCCTTGCTCTCTCTCTCTGATTGATTGTCAGTCAGCTGGAAGCCGGGCCTCAAGCAGGGTCAGGGATGGGAAGTGGAAGGATTACAGCCCTCAGCACTTTGCGGCCTTAGGAAAGTCTCTTTGACACCTTGCACAGGAGGAGAAGAGCAAATCTCTACATTCTGGAAGCACAGATGAATATATAAAAAAGGTACCATATATCTCCTTGACCTAGCAGTTATTGAACAGTATCAGCAGTTTGGAATGTGAATTACAGCTGACAGATTCACTTTAGGAACTGGCTACTGTCAACCACACATTGGTTGTGATTATAGTATTGTCTGATTTTAATGTCTTTTTTTTTTTAGGGATGGTCCGAACCTGCCGAGGTTCTGGTTCGTATGAACCTGAACGCTCGGCATCAGATTCCCGCTGTCTGCCCGCTCCGTGGACCGGGTGGATACAGCGGGAGGACCGCCTGGAAAACTGGGATACAGCCTATGGCTATGGCTGTATCCCAGTTTTCCAGGCGGTCCTCCCGCTGTATCCGGGCAGACAGCGGGAATCATTACAGAGGGTTTGGGTTCGTACGAATCCGAACCGAACTCGGTTCAGACCATCCCTACTTTTTTTCATCTAGGTCTATGACTTTTGCTGCAAACACAGCTGGTTGAGCTGTGACATATAGATAATACTCCCTAACAGACCCTTCATAACATCGCTAACAGCGATTTCAAAGTTTTGTTTCCTGCTTTAGATTTTTCTGGTGCAAATTCGCAGAAAAATTCACAGAAATCTGCTGCTGATCTCTTCATTGTCATTTTCAATTAAATTACTTGCAGCTGAATTGTCATCCCGCTACGAGTATGTAAAAGTCCGCCACCTTAATCCCCCACAGCCTGGTACATACATTACCGGTCTGGCTCCGTCTTGCTTCGGTAGTTCCTGGCGTCTGAATGTCCCGCTCAGCCAATCAGTGCACTGCGCCGCTGCAGCCACTGATAAGATGAGTGGGATGTCCAGACGCAGGGAACCCCCAAAGCAAGCCGGAGCACAGACCGGTAATGTATGTACCAGGCTGCGGGGGATTAAGGGGGCGGCCTTTTACATACTCGCAGCGGGGTGACAATCATGCCTCATGGCACTCATGCCTATGGCTTAAGGCCCGATTATCGTTCGTTTTCGGACGATATCGACCGCTACGGACTATAATCGTTCCGTGGAATAGAGTGCAACGATCAGCCGACATCGTTCATGTCGGCTGATCGTTGCAGTCGCTTGTTTTTCAACATGTTGAAAAACAAGCGACTGATATAGCAGCGATCTGCTGCCGTCGCTCCGTTGAATAGGAGCGTCGGCAGCAGATGCTGCTATATCCTATGGGCTGCCCGGACGATCAGCGATCCCCAGGGCAGCCCCCCCGCAGCTCCCCGCCGCCCCTCCCGCACTCACCCGCTCGCTGCCGCCGCGTTGAATAGCGGCGGCAGCGAGCGGCGAACGAGGAGCAAACCAGCGCTAATAGCGCTCGTTTGCTCCTCTAAAACGACCCGTGGAATAGGGCCATAATTAGTGATTTAGTAATGTATATTGGCATATGCAAAAGTGATATATGCACTCTCTTTTACTCTTCATTTTTCTGCCGGTCTTAATACTTATATTACCTACACAACCACATCAAGGTTATGATATGCCTAGAGGGAAAGAAGAACCATAGCTTACTCAGTATCTAAATTAAATCAACCAGATTCAGTGTTGATTTATGAGATTTTTTGTGCCCTTATAAATAAACAGATATGGTATCCACATCAATGTTTTTATCAAATTCAATACAGAACACTATTTATATCCATTTCTTAAAATATTCCTCACCAATCCCAATGGTGAACGCCCATTTCTACAAAAAAAATAAAAAATAAAATAAAAAATGTGCAATGTGCTTATACTGCATATTTTCCCCTGAAACTGCAACCTCTCTGTGCAGATCCCAGCATATATCAGTTTCTTCTTATGACATGCTCGGCTGAACACCTTAATGTTTATAAAATGTTCTGTTCACATGAAACCTTTGATTGATAGCCCATCATTGTATAGATTCCTACAGCCACACACCACCATTATGTAAATCATACAGGAGGCTCCCATGCACTTAGATCTCATTTAAACCCTTTTTTTTTTTTTTTTTGCTGAATTTTGTTACTGAACTTGCCCCTAACCCTAAACCTCAAACCATCATCAGTAATTTCCACTCACCCCAGGAAGAGTCTTCTGCTCGTGCAGGGCCGTTTGTGCTTTTATGGCTGAGTCTCTGGCACAGTATGTAAGGAAGGCACAGCCTGAGGATGGAATGACAGGGAGACATTTATTATTTCATGTACACGGTAATATGTGTTTGTTCACATACAACCATGAGGTAATTCTCTGCGACACCTATATACTGAAGGAAGACCGGGCATGATTTTATTCTGTTGTACCAATGGTACAAAATAAATACATAAACTACTACTACTACTACTACTACTAATAATAATAATAATAATAATAAATACGTTTTGACTGCTTTACCATAACCATGTTTCTCCTTTTGACAAAGATAGTTGTATATTATTACTTTAATATACATTGCATACAAAACTCATATTAATAGTACCCATTCTGTATAAGAGAGCAGATAGTTAAATCATGTTCCTTGTCCTGCCCCTAGGCAAAAGAAAAGATGAAATATCAATAGGAGACCCTTTCCCAATGCCGGCTGAAATTCCTTCGCTTGCATGTATTAGTAAAATGCAAAAAAAAAAAATGGCTCTAATTTTTGACAGGCTGCTTTTTTGCCACCCCCTCAAAATGCAAGGTCTCTGTGTGATACCCCCCTTAAAAGCTGTGTATTTGGAGGATGGGGGCAGGGGCGGGATAAGGGATTTTTCTGTCTTTATCGCAAGCATCTTCATTACATGGGAAGGATATGTTTCCATGGAAACGCCTGAAATACCATCTCCTCCAGGTAACAAAAAACAAAACAATTAAACGAAAAAATTGGGAGAGAAAAAAAAAGGAAAAACACCCTCCCTCCCCCTTCCTCCCTCACTCAGAACATCTGATTAACCCCTTCCATGCGTGAGGCAGAGTGGGGTAGGGGCTTTCTATCTGCGAGGCATCACTTTGGAGGTATGAACACAAGGGGGATTTCCCTTACAGCCATAAGCCAGCTGGGGACCTGAGAGGAGGGGTTGATAAAAGGAGAGATTGGGTAGAAAGAAAGGGAAGGGGGGGGGGGGGGGGGATTCAAGATACAGAAGGAGTAGAACAGAGGCTGCCTGAAAATGCGAATGTACAAAGCCACAAACAGACAGGAAAAAGCGAACTAAATCCAGCAGAGGTGGATAAAGATAAAAAGGAGAAATAACAATCTAAGCCAGATGATGTAGGCTCACATACAAGGAGGGAAATGGGGTGAAGAGCAGCTACAAACAAGAAAGAATACAGTGACATACATAACAAAAGAGGCAAAAGGTACCCATGGCTGTAGACAGGCTGAACAAATTAACATGGGTACCCTGCCATATTTCTCTGCAACCCTGGCTTCAATATTTCATTGGCTACTATGGCCACAGAAAACCACAGCTACTATGGCCACAAAACCACAGCTACTATAGCCACAGAAAACCACAGCTACTATGGCCACAGAAAACCACAGCTACTATGGCCACAGAAAACCACAGCTACTATGGCCACAAAAAACACAGCTACTATAGCCACAGAAAACCACAGCTACTATGGCCACAGAAAACCACAGCTATTATGGCCACAGAAAACCACAGCTACTATGGCTGCGGAAAACCACAGCTACTATGGCCACAGAAAACCATAGCTACTATGGCCACAGAAAACCACAGCTATTATGGCCACAGAAAACCACAGCTACTATGGCCACAGAAAACCACAGCTACTATAGCCACAGAAAAAAAGAGCAAAAAACATTTTGGGGAAGAGAGGTATAAGTATAATACAATAATACTAATTCCTAACACACCTAAGCTAACTGCAACCACAATAATATGATAATATAATATAAAGCCATAATACAGTGCTCATTCAGTGTGGCCCCACAATATCTCTGTATATCTCTGTATCTCTGTATAGCTACTATAGCCACAGAAAACCACAGCTACTATGGCCACAGAAAACCACAGCTATTATGGCCACAGAAAACCACAGCTACTATGGCCACAGAAAACCACAGCTACTATGGCCACAAAAAAACCACAGCTACTATGATCACAAAAACCACAGCTACTATAGCCACAGAAAACCACAGCTATTATGGCCACAAAAACCACAGCTACTATGGCCACAGAAAACCACAAGCTACTATAGCCACAGAAAAAAAGAGGCAAAAACATTTTGGGAAAAGAGGTATAAGTATAATACAATAATACTAATTCCTAACACACCTAAGCTAACTGCAACCACAATAATATGATAATATAATATAAAGCCATAATACAGTGCTCATTCAGTGTGGCCCCACAATATCTCTGTATACTTCCAATATGGAGACGTACAGGGGTTCTGTCTGATTGCATCCGATTAAACAAGACTTTTTTCTGTGGGTTTAACGCACAATTTCACATGTCATTGCTGTTGTTGGAGTATATCTTCCCAGTACAGCAGAATACAGAGTGCTCTGTAATAAAGAGTCATTGGGACTCCATATGCTTCTATGCACATGGCTCTGCCTTAAAGGGGTCGTCCAGGATTTTTCAATAAACTACAATTGCATTGATGTCTGTGGGTGTTGTATATTCCACATACACTTTTATTTTTTATTTAGAGTGCTTATTGTGTTCTTAGGCTTAGTCACATGACCCCAGTCATCAGGTGGGTGGCGTTATGCATACGTAAGGGCAGCATGGCATAAAGGAAGGAGACCAGGAGCTAATAGCTATGATGTGGGGGGCACAGAAGTTAGCCATGTTGTGGGTGGCACAGAGGTTAGCCATGTTGCTTTGTAGTGTTGGGGTCCTGGGATAACAGCGGCATGTATGTCCCCCCATGTTTGCATGTATTTTATCACACTCTCCAGAACACTGTGAGCTCCATTGGGGACAGTGACCAGAATTAGTGACTACAATCCTGTACAGCACTGCAGAATAGGTTGGAGCTATATAAATAAAGGAACTATGTAGGTGATTTATCAAAACTTGTGCAGAGGAACAGGGAAACAGTAGCCCATAGCAACCAGTCTTTGTTTTCATCTTAGAGGCCGTTTTAAAAATGTAAAAAAAGCAATCTGATTGGTTGCTATGGGCAACTGCTCCACTGTTCCTCTGCACAGGCTTTGCTAAATCTCCCCTATATTGGCAGTGCTGCTGCTATCTGTAATATAGAGAGGAGAGATGCTACCTCACCTCATGTCAGTCACCATTCTATCTGTTTCTTGCTGAGGTAAACCTGCAGCAGAATGCTGGCTCATAGAAATCCCACCCACCTGTAGTGTATGTGTAATCCAGGACTAAAACTCCTAACATGTACATGTGTGCTGGGGTTGTAGTCCTACAACAGACATTTAAAAAAATAAATAAATAGTTTATTTATTAATATAAGTAATTGTCAGACACTGAGCCACCATGCTACTCAAAAGACATTTGTGGGAAGACATTTCCCCGCCTATGGGTAGAGTGGGTGGAGCTAGATTCAGAGAGGAGTGGGTGGAGCTATAGGCTTGCAGAGCTGTGATGTCCGCGCTGACCCTGTGACCTGGAAGTTCTTTATGTTAACAAACACAATTCCAAAAAGCAGCAACAGAGGAGGATGCCCAGGGACATAGAGGCAGGAAAAGGTTACAGAAAACAACTAAGGGAAAGGAACAGATTACAAATTATTAAAAATGTTGGACAAACTCTTTAAAGCAATACTGCCCCCCCACTCTTGTGTCATTTAATGTGTTAACTAGGCGGGGCTTCATGGCAGTTCGGCCTAATGTCTGAGGAGAGTACCCAACTGTCATGAAGCTTCACCTAGGTGCCACTGTCCACTGAGCAGAAAGAAGACACAGACACACTTTATACATGTATATATTGAATGTGCAGCATTTAAGCATGTGGATGGTGCAGAGAACTGTACAAAGAGGAAGGATGTGTCAGTATGACTTTTCCACATAACCTACACAGGATTGGTGACAAATGTCTGATTTACCATTTTCCACCAAAGAGACCCCTACTTATCACTAGAACAGGGGTCCCAAGCTTCCTTATCCTCCTTAATGCTGAACTCTGAAAGGCACAGTAGTGGAGGATAAATGACGCAAATCCATTCAAGGATCAGCAGTCTGACCACTATTGTTCTTATTATTTATTAGCCATCTTGTGAATTGGAGAGAAATGTCATAAGTGGTTCCTTTGAGCTGACCATACACACGAGACAGCTGTCGGCCTAATGCTCATTCGGCCAACAGCTGTTCCTCCTGAGTGCACACCCAAGGATGCTTTTCTTAGTAAGGGGATGGAAATAAGCAGCTGCCAGACCACTCTTTCCACCATTTTCTAGGAGGCTTCCACACACATTGTATCATTTTCAGGCTTCATCGGTGTCTTAAAACTGCACTCACATTATAGATGTAAAGGTTATGACTTTTAGTAAATTGCAACTGGATCAGCAAACTTGTTCATCTATGGCCACCTTAAAGGCATGTCCACACAGCTTATAACCACATGTGGCGTCTGTGTCAAAAACCACATCTTTGAAAACGTCATCTTTGAAAACCCCACTTCCATGGACTTCACTGGGAGACCGCCACACAAAAGGTAACTTCTTCTCCACATGGTTATGCACTGAAGCTCCAATTGAAATAAACAAGAGTTTCAGGAATTGGTTTCACTGTGCCACCTGAAGCTCAGAGAGCACCAGGTGGATCGGTGCACATGGGTGTGAATTATGCCAGTGTGCACATGCCCTAAGGCAGATCAGCTGAATGTGCTGGCCTATGTAAGCACAGAATATTACAGCTAGAGGTATGTAATCCTAGTAGCCAATAGAAGCACTAAAATATATATATCAGCGTTATGAGGCCACTGTATTTATGGAAAGAGTGCTCCAGCCACTTCTCCCCACCCCTCCGGATAGTAAGTGACAAGCTGCTATGTATGCAGGTATTCACAGCACCCTGTCAGTCATCACAGAGAGGGGGCAGGAGAAGGAGGGGGGAGAATTCCCTTCATGAATACACTGGATAACTGGATAACTATGTGTCTGCTGTATGATACAGTACAAAATGTTGTGCTGTTTTGGCTACTTGGAGTGCAGCCCTAGAGTTGTAATATGTCACCCTTTCATACGGTGACATTTTCAGCAGACATATCCTCTTCGAAATGTGGAAATAGGTAAAGCAGTATATTAAAATGTAGCAAATGCTTTAATAGTTTTTATGTCCTTTAGGGTGGGTTCACTCTGCATTTTTTCAATCCATTTTTTCATCCATTTTATGTAAAAAGCGGATGAAAAATGGATGAAAAAATTGATGCATTTGTGTGCATCTGTTTTGATCTTTTTTTCCATTGACTTTCATTATAAAAAAAAACGGATGCACACAAATGCATTTTTTTTAAACAGATGAAATAAACAGATTGCAAAAACGCAGTGTGAGCCCAGCCTTACCCTCAAAGTACCCTCCAGTGTTACAATACTATTATTTACAGTGTAACAGTAATTTCTATATGCCTCTCTTTGTTGCTTTCTACCCACAACTACCCTTACATCCAAAAATTTCCCTCACCACAGTGTCATGTTTTTAGCGTAGCTGAAAGTTGTCTTCTTATTATGTAATAAATCCACTTGTTCAAAATGGAAAGGATTATGAAGGCTGAAGGGTTAAACTGTGTAAATCTAGAAAAGGATAATAAAATGCAGGGACACGACATGACAACGGATGTCGTCAATACATGGCCCAGTGCTGCTGTGACAGGATTAATACCCTGGGGAAGCTCCTGAAATAAAATTGCTCAAGGGATAAAGCAAAAATATAGAAAAATCTAGATTCTGAGCTACACTCCTGAATAGAGAGCCAGAATGGAGAACATAAGAGAAAATACAATGGTATTTATGGATAGGCACATAAGAGAATATAAAGTCAGGTATTCTTAAGCAGGAGACTGAAGAAGGAGTTATACCACTTAGGGAACCCATCATATTAAAAATGCAATCCAATCTTCAGGCATTGTGATATACAGCAGGAGGAGCTGAGCAAAATGATCTATAGTTTTGGGGGTGGGGGGGTGGGGAGTCTCCAAGACAACTAATCCTTTATTTATGTATATCTCTGCACATTAAAGGACAAGTAGTCAAGAAGGTGGTAGGTAGGTAGGTAAGGTAGTAATAGGACTGCCTACTTGACTACTATGCCAGGAATCTGCTTGGCTCCTCCTGCCCTATACTATGATGTCTGAAGATTTAGGAGTATTTTTTCAATGTGACAGGTTTCTTCAAAGAGAATTAAATTTTTTCACAGCTAAATACAAAAAGTACCACATACTTTCAACAAACTTACTCCTGAATTCACATCAGTTTTTGTAGCTTAACTGGTATAGCATGTTACTGATGATTTCATGACTAATGACCAATACTACCATACTGTCATGACAAAAAAGTGTGCACCAGAAAGTATCTTCTGGTTATCAATGCTATCCTGGTTAAATGTGGCCTCTTGGTCTTCCACTTATTCCACAAAAAAGGAAGAAATGTTAGTTTCATATGTTCCTGACACCGGAGATTATGATAATACCTGGTGTACATTGCAAAAATAATTAGTAAATCAGTGCTATCCTGCTTCAGTCAATAATTGACTAAGCAGGCTGTCTCTGCCGTCTTGGAAGTGGTGTTGGGAGCATGCAGTAGGGAACCTGAAGAGCTACAGGAAGACCCATAAGAAGCATGGTTAGGTAAGAATAGGATCTATGTTCTATACAAGGACAGAAATATATAGGTAATGTTAGTGTGCCCCTTTAAACCATCCTAAATCATTTATACTGTATCTGATACAATGTTTATGGTCTCTTTTTATTAATAAATAACTCTGGCCACTCAAGTCTCAATTTCCAAACTAATCCTCTTTAGGAAGTAAGCTGGAAATTGGAAGATCGGCATGTAGGTGTTTAAATAAAATTGGACCTGCGGTTATACCTTATTCTTCTTCCTCCTCCACATATTTATCTTTTAGAATAAATACCAGAGTAAACACCATTTAAATTCTTAATTAATGTATAAACATAAGCATAAAATGAAAGTCAATAAACCATGTTCATGCCACTCTAGGCAAGTGCCTAAAGATGTCTTTATGGTAGATACAGACTCACCCTATAGCTACATTCAGCTTCACTACAAACACGAGGCTGTTCTACTTTTATCTATCAAGACACATTAAAAAAAAACACATAGTAAATATTTATCAAGATAGAATATTGTTTTTTACTATTGGTAACTAGAGATGAGCGAACCTAGAGCATGCTCGAGTCCATCCGAACCCAATCGTTCGGCATTTAATTAGCGGTGGCTGCTGAAGTTGGATAAAGCCCTAAGGCTATGTGGAAAACATGGATATAGTCATTGGCTGTATCCATGTTTTCCAGACAACTTAAAGCTTTATCCAATTTCAGCAGCCACCGCTAATCAGATGCCGAACGATCGGGTTCGGATGGACTTGAGCATGCTCGAGGTTTGCTCATCTCTATTGGTAACCAGTTACAGCACCAATTACTCCACTAACCTACACACCACTGTCCCCTATGTATGCTAATGCCTAGAAAAGTTTTCAGGTTTGGACAATCCCTACTTGTTAAAAGGACTCCATGTAAGTAAGCAGATCACAAAGAGACCTGCTGGGACCTCTAACAACCATCTAAACTCTGAGGAGAAAATTAGCAGTAAGCATTTAGTTTTCAGCACTGGCCCCCCTAAGCACCCCTTCCTGTGGCAGCACTAGCCCCCCTCGGCACCCCTTCCAGTGGCAGCACTGGCCCCCTCTGCACCTCTTCCTGTGGCAGCACTGGCCCCCCTCGGCACCCCTTCCAGTGGCAGCACTAGCCCCCTTGGCACCCCTTCCACCCTTCCAGTGACAGCACAGGCCCCCCTCGGCACCCCTTCCAGTGGCAGCACAGGCCCATCTCGGCACCCCTTCCAGTGGCAGCACTGGCCCCCCTCGGCAGCCCTTCCAGTGGCAGCACTGGCCCCCCTTGGCCCCCCTTCCTGTGGCAGCACTGGCCCCCTCGGCACCTCTCCAGTGGCAGCACTGGCCCCCCTCTGCACCTCTTCTAGTGGCAGCACTGGCCCCCTAAAACTCTCTTTACATGTTGAAATGTAAAGTAATGAAGTTCGCAGCACACTTGTGCTGTACTGGATTGCAATTCAATGTTTATTTAGTGCAAAGATTAGAAATAACAGCTAATATTTCTAATATAGCATTAGTGGAAACACAAAGCTTGTGGTGGCCAAGCATAGAACATAAACATTAGGACATAAATGGAGATCCGACTGATGGATATTTCGCCCTAACCTTGGCCTTTCGGAATGTCGCTGGGTGGTGCACTGGGACTTCTTGAAAACTGGGAATTTCTTGAAAACAAACGGGAATAAGGGGGAAAAGGAGGTACAGGGACATAGCAGGTTCATGTGCACTTTCCTGCACTCGAACAAAGACTATTGATATAGCCTCCTAATTCCTTAGATTTCAATCTAACAAAGGTTTTGTGCTAGAAAAACCAAGCCCAATCCATTGAGCACCCACACCTTGCAACTTGGACTAATCTTTGTGCCAGGATACAAGACACCTTCAGAAGATTTTTACTGTAAAAAAGCTTTATAAATCTCCTCCCTTTACTGTCTCTTCTTACCCCAAATTGTAAAGCTACACTTCCCTTTTTATAGCGAGTTTATGTACATGAGAAGGGATTGTGTGTGAAGCTGCAATTCGGATGAATCCCCCCTCTATGTCTTTGACCGTACAGTACACAATGATATATAGATAAGATATCTATATGACAAAAATATGATGTCCTCAATGAATATCAAACACACCTCTATCACTGCTTTAATCAAAAAGACTTAGACCACCAGGACCCCATACTAGTTATAGGGGCTTCTGAGCTTGTACTGGATCACTTTCTTTTCACAAGTCACCAGCACATTCCTCCCTTTAGGTTCTGTTCATTGAGATAGCCAAAGTACTACATACCTAACAGACGCTAGCTCACCCAGGTCAACCAAAGTCTGTTTGAAGGATTCCCTGAATCCCAGGTACTCCAAACCCTAACATTTAATTGGTGCCTTAATGATTCACTTTCTCACAGATCTAACAGGCAGTTAAGGAATACTTTCTATTTATTTCCTCATCTGTTTCCTCTGTTTGACATAAAGTCAAATGACATTAGCACTGTAATTTACCTAGTCTGAGCTGCAAGAGAAAACAAGAAGACAAAAGCTGTATGATTTAAAAAGAAAAAACAAAGAAACACAAGTAGAAAATATCATAGTTTACCTGACTTTTATAAGGTCTGGTTGAACACAAACCTACAGTAGATGGCCAAAACAACAGTAATATTCTCAGCAACAAGCCAGATATACCACCAGACAGGCAACAAAAGGTTCCCACACCTTCGCATGAGGCAAGAAATTGCAAATCAAGCAAATCTGTCACATAAGCCCTCAAAAACATTCACCTTTTTTCACACTTGGTTCTCCATCCTTGTGTGTGGTGGAATGAAAGGGAATGGGACTTGCACATCACTCTGCATTCTCCATAGCAGGAAACAATCACAGGTGCATAGGAGGCAGGGTGATGTACAGTAGTGTAGTCACATGTATCTCAATAGGATGCCATCAATGAATTAGAAGTTTGTTCTGACCCAGACAAGGATGGGAGATGAGCAGGGGGGGGGGGGGGGAGAGCTGCATAACACACTGTAGCTGTCCATGAGACACACTCTACATCAGTAAGTAACCCCTTCAAGTGACACTGTCACCCCCTGACTATTTACCAAGCTAGTGGCACCAATACACAGAAATCAATAGAAGCATTCGGAACATACCTTTGCTGCTTGTGTTTCATAAAAAACACTTTTATTTTTTTATGTTAATAGGGTCAGAGAGGTCAAACCTATAATTCCCTGGGTGTTAACAGTGTACATTGCTGATTTTTCAAAGAGGAAGGAATAAAGCACAATGAGGCGTAGCTATGGTAAAGCCCAGGAACAATAAACCCTGCCTCTTTGTCACTATTCACAGCACAAATAAAGATTTTTTTTTATGAAAAAAAAGACACAGACACAGGCCACAAATGTACCTTCTGAATGGTTTTAATTATATACATGCAGCTCTGCCACCAGCTCAGTGGGCGGTCGGGGGGATGACAGATTCACTTTAAGTTAATACTGGGGATCCCTTTGTTTGATCTTAGCGCTATAAAGGATATGAAGACATCCAAAATGCCTGGCCTAAATGATTTTTCCTTTTTATATTACAGGAAATTTCCACAATTTTAGCCTTGCATTTATTAAAGTTCTTTATTAAACTTTGAAGCTTGCTTGAGGCTCACATTGAGAAGATTCGGAATTCTTAGACATTTTACATTGCCTATAGTGAAAAGCAACTTCCGTGCTACATGTTGTTGTGTCTAATTACCCATTGATACGGAGTCCTGGTTTTATATAGGTTTTGCCCATATAAGACCAGCCAATTATCTTGGTATAGCAAATACCTTTATATCTTCCGGGTTCAGCTAAGTTCACTATCTTTGAATTTTAGGGATCTGACAGCTTTACAAAAGATTACCATTTCTTATTTTTTAAACTCACTCTAAGATTCTACGTGAGAACATCCAAAAATGCACCCGGTAATGAACTATTGTGTAATCTTCAATTGAGAAATTGGGTTTCTTTGCCATTCCTTAAGAGAAGCAATTCTAGCTCATTCTCCCAGTTCAGGGATCTGTAAGTTATGTCAGAATTCAAAGGGTCTTATTTCCATACTGTTCAACCTTTATGCCACAATCAAAACTTGTTTTATATGCTGCTGTTATTAATGCCTTCTTCTTATAGAAACTAAAAAAGGAAAGTAAAGAGAAGAAAAGAAGACATTTGAAGGCACAGCATCTGTAAAGCACTATCCTATGTAGGTCACAGACAATGTAGATATCAGTCAAGAAGAACCAGAACCATAAACTCCTCAAAAAATTCAATAACTATAAGTTGTTATACTAAGGCATCTTATTCTGCCTAGGCAGAACAAATTCAAGAAGTAAAGAAGTGTGTGTCAGACTTATAAACACAGTGTTGATACATACAGCAGGGCCCTAAATGGGTTATCCAGGATTACAAAAACGTGGCTGCTTTCTTCCAAAAACAGTACCATGTCTGTCCACATATTGAGTGTAGTACTGCAGCTCAAAAGGCTGTGTTCAAACATAGTGTGTATTTCATGTTGAGGCTATGTTCACACTACGTAAGTTTGCGGCCGTAGCGCGCTCCGTGAATAAGCGGCTGGAGATTTACGTAGTTTGCGTACAATGGAAAGTATAGGATCTACGGCTGCACAGTTCACACTACGTAAGAACTTTCACCCGGATCGTATGCGGCGCTGTAAAAAATGAACCAGACCATTGTTTCGGGATGGAAATGCTGTAACTTACGCCCATAGCGTAACATGCAGTCCCGTACGGAGTGGTGATTTCTTCCTTTTTACACTTTGATTTGCCGATCCAAAAGGTTCTGTGGGGTGTCCGGGGCTAGCCGAAGATATCCAAGTAAAAGACCACTGTCAGATCGCTATGTACGCCACTCGGGAAGCGTACGTAGATTACGGGCGTAAGTTCGCGGACCGTACGTAGCCGGCCGCAACTTGCATAAATCCCGGCCGGAGTTTTACACGTATATGTCCGGCCGCGAAAAATATGCGGCCGGACATATAAGTAGTGTGAACATAGCCTAAAGGTGTGTTTTTGCTGCAATCTTTACACTATTTTTTTGGAAATTGTGCAATCGCATTAAAATAACAAATTTTTTGCTGCAATTTTGACACTGTCTTGGCAAAAATTGTGCTATATTACAGTGACAACTTATTAGCCAAAATATTGATGAACTACCAATAGAGATGAGCGACCTCAAGCATGCTCGAGTCCATCCAAACCCGAACTTTTGGCATTTGATTAGCGGTGGCTGGATAAAGCCCTAAGGCTATGTGGAAAACATGGATATAGTCATTCGCTGTATCCATGTTTTCCAGACAACCTTAGAGCTTTATCCAAGTTCAGCAGCCGACACTAATCAAATGCCGAACGTTCAGGTTCGGATGGACTCGAACCTGAACCCAGTTTGCTCATCTCTAAATACCAACAATGATTTTTAGACATGTTCAAAGACAACCAAATGACTTATCGCTCGTCAATTGAACGCTAGGTGTTATTACATGGAGGAGATAATCGCTCTTTTTCAGTCATTATAGCAAGTTTTACCCAATAATCACTCTGTGTAACAGGATCTTATGGTGAGACTTCCAGTTGGTAGCTCTGTGCAGCAATCTATTTTAAAGAAATTCTTCTCTTTGGAGTAACCCTTTAATAGTATTATGAAACATGAAAAATATGTTTATGTGCAGTAACTTGAGTTGAGTGACAAAAACAGGATTAGCATTTCACCATAACAGCCTGATCTGGGGTATCATACTGTTCTATTAAAAGCAATCAGCTATTAAAGGGAAACTATCAGCAGGACCTGATGATATCTCCCTACTGAGCAGGGGGCGCTGAGGATGATGGTAAGTTTCTTACCTTTATCCCTAGTGCCATTCCAGTGCTATTAGGAGTCTAATCTTTGTGCCTATTAGGAGTTTTGGTGCACTGGGGACATGCCCCTTCTAATAAGCATCAGTGGACAGGGCTGGCCCCAATTTATGCACTAAGGGTGACAGTACCGCCCCCAGTGCACCAAAACACCTGACTACTATAAAGATTAAACTCCTAATAGCACGGAAATGTGTCGAAGATGTGTCTTCATCTTCAGCACCCCGTGTGCTATAGGGAGATATACACTCACCGGCCACTTTATTAGGTACACCATGCTAGTGACGGGTTGGACCCCCTTTTGCCTTCAGAACTGCCTCAATTCTTCGTGGCATAGATACAACAAGGTGCTGGAAGCATTCCTCAGAGATTTTGGTCCATATTGACATGATGGCATCACACAGTTGCCGCAAATCTGTCAGCTGCACATCCATGATGCGAATCTCCCGTTCCACCACATCCCAAAGATGCTCTACTGGATTGAGATCTGGTGACTGTGGAGGCCATTTGAGTACAGTGAACTCATTGTCATGTTCAAGAAACCAGTCTGAGATGATTCTAGCTTTATGACATGGCGCATTATCCTGCTGAAACTAGCCATCAGATGTTGGGTACATTGTGGTCACAAAGGGATGGAAATGGTCAGCAACAATACTCAGGTAGGCTGTGGCGTTGCAACGATGCTCAATTGGTACCAAGGGGCCCGAAGAGTGCCAAGAAAATATTCCCCACACCATGACACCACCACCACCAGCCTGAACCGTTGAATCAAGGCAGGATGGATCCATGCTTTCATGTTGTTGATGCCAAATTCTGACCCTACCATCCGAATGTCGCAGCAGAAATCGAGACTCATCAGACCAGGCAACGTTTTTCCAATCTTCTACTGTCCAATTTCGATGAGCTTGTGCAAATTGTAGCCTCAGTTTCCTGTTCTTAGCTAAAAGGAGTGGCACCCGGTGTGGTCTTCTGCTGCTGTAGCCTATCTGTCTCAAAGTTGGACGTACTGTGCGTTCAGAGATGCTCTTCTGCCTACCTTGGTTGTAACGGTTGGCTATTTGAGTCACTGTTACCTTTCTATCAGCTCGAACCAGTCTGCCCATTCTCCTCTGACCTCTGGCATCAACATGGCATTTCCGCCCACAGAACTGCCGCTCACTGGATGTTTTTTCTTTTTCGGACCATTCTCTGTAAACCCTAGAGATGGTTGTGCGTGAAAATCCCAGTAGATCAGCAGTTTCTGAAATACTCAGACCAGCCCTTCTGGCACCAACAACCATGCCACGTTCAAAGGCACTCAAATCACCTTTCTTCCCCATACTGATGCTCGGTTTGAACTGCAGGAGATTGTCTTGACCATGTCTACATGCCTAAATGCACTGAGTTGCATGTGATTGGCTGATTAGAAATTAAATGGTAACGTGCAGTTGGACAGGTGTACCTAATAAAGTGGCCGGTGAGTGTACATTCTTCTAACCTGTTGATAGTTTCCCTTTAAATAAATATATTGTAGTGATCAAATTGGTCAATTTTATTATCACTGAGGTCAAAGGAATTGGTTTTAGGTTCCTGCCTGTACTGTAGGTAATCTACAGGACAACAATTAGAGGCATCGACTCTTTGTTCATATGAGGCCAATTACTACAAGAAACCACACTTGCCACTGTGACAATCTGAGTATTTTTAACACAAAGTCATTTTTATAGAACAGCTGCTAAGATAATGTTAAAAAAAAGATAATGACATTGCTGCACATGGATCATTGATGTGAAATATCAGCTGACAGTATAGATTGATGTCTCATACCTAATTTATCATATTATGTCACGTCTTAGCCCTCCCTGTCTGTTTTCACAATGTCTAATATGTTTTTACTCAAATGTTGATATAACTGATATTTCAGAGGAATTTCCACCTAACATAGATTTCTACATGGAATCAATCGACACTGATGAATTATACATTTAGCCCAAGTATGATTTCTTTTTGCATATCTCTATAAATGCACCTTTTACACTACTAATATAATGGACCAGGACCGTGCCTTGTTGGGGGTGTACAATAAATCTAGCCTGCATGGAATTCCCTTCCTGCATAGTCATTACCGATTAGTAAAAAAATAAATTAAAATGTAGCATCCGTACACCTTCACAGAAGATGGAAAAGCTGACTCATTCTGCTCTAAAAGACTAATATAAACCATGTATATGGTAGAATAAAAGAAAGATGGTTTGCCCTGTTTCACTATCATTTTTTAGAGTGTTTGACTGAGATTCTTTCCAGTGCAGGATTGTCATCATTTCAATCATTAGAGATTTTAATAACCTCATTTTAATCAAGGCAGAGCATACACATGTGGCACTGATGATTAATATCTAAAGGAACTCTCTAACCCCCAGTGTAACCCGCCCAATTGCTTAAAGCAATACAGAGACTTGATTTAATATAAAAGAAAGGAGCAATGGTTACCTAGTAAATATGTTCCCATTAGTCCTTTAGCAATTCATTACGGGAGTATATTTAACCATGACAGACAGTCCCTATACCTGTATGTTCAAAATGTCTATTACTGTTACATCTCTCAGATCTGTAATACCACCAATCATACACTAACCGTGGACATGAAAATGGTGTGCATATCATACAGACAGCCCAGGAGGCTGGAGAAAGGGGTCTGACCCAGGTTGGTTGAATCCCTTAGGGTGGGTTAACACTACGGAATTCTCGCGGACAATGTCAGCGGAATTCCGTCAGCTGTCCGCCCGCACATCTGGGCGCCTTTCCGCCGGCCCCATAGGCACCATTCTATGGGCCGGCGTATTCCGCTATACGCTGAAAGAAGTGTCATGTCACTTCTTTTAGCGGATCGCGGAATACGTAGTGTGAACCCGCCCTTAGATGGTGAGAACCTGTGAATCTTGCTACCCCACCCATAGCAGATTGACAGCTATGCCTATATAGTAACATGTATAAGATAATGCTGTCAATCATAGTGGGCACGGCATGCAGGAAATATGTTTTTCTCTGTGATTCCCGGCAAAATTTATGTCCACTTACCTCCCCGGCTTCAGCGCTGGGGACCCCCATCACACTACTCTCGTGCCTGGTCTCTGGCTGCTTTCTGGTGGTGAGACGTGACTGTGGCAGGCCACCGCAGTCTTTCAGCAGATATAGTGGGGTCCTGCCTCGGCTGCTGAATGGGTGAGGGGGTTATGTCTCAAGTCCCATCTCAGACCAGAAAGCAGTCGGAGACCGGGGACCAGAGCAGCATGATGGAGGCCCCAGTGCTGGAGTTGAGGTAAGTGGACATCATTGTTTTCATCTATTTCACTAAAATAAAAAGGCCTCCCAGCTAGAGTACCCCTTTAAGGCCATTGACACAGGCAGATTATCAGCAATGAGAGTTCCTAGAAACACTCATACGACTGAAAATCAGCCCATGTAAAAGTGCCAGCGACCAGCAGACACATGGAAAAACTGACGTTGGTAAAATCTATTGTTACCACCCGCACATCTCACTGTGTAAACAGGAGGTGTTAGGCAGATAACAATGAATGGTAATGGCCCTATTAATAATACAATGTTTATTGTTCGTAGCCTGGCTGTGCATTTCATTGTACCTTGTAAAGGCACTACAAAGTAGCGCTCATTCCACTGATCGTCACTCGTTAGCCCTAAGTGGCTAAAAATGTAATGTAATCTAAATGTTAGGGTCCATTTACACAGAAAGATTATCTGACAAATTATCTGCCAAAGATTTGAAGCCAAAGCCACCGACTATAAACAGAGATCAGGTCATAAAGGAAAGCCTGAGATTTCTCCTCTTTTCAAATGCATTCCTGGCTTTGGCTTCAAATCTTTGGCAGATAATCTGTCAGATAATCTTTCTGTGTAAATGGACCCTAAGTGGACCATTAAACAGTTTTTTTTAACATGTAAATAATCAAATCATAGATTCCTTCCTTGAGCTCAACATTTCCCCCATAGAGAGGGTGGAAATTGCCCAGCATTTCCATATGGCTGCTTGCCTCTCCTCCCCCACTAATTGCAGTGGAAACACTGAGAGGGCACTTGAGAGAAATCAGCTCCGCCCAGTGGCCACCTGCTGCTATATATACGAAGATGGTCACCACACAAGCAGCAGTTCATAAATCTAAAGGTAGGAATTTCAATGTGCTTTTAACACCTTCCTGGTGCTGTGATTAGTTATACTATCTATAACCATCTAACATATTCTCATTCAGCCAATTACACGCATTAGATAAGTGTCAACTGAACCTACGAGTCTGATGGGATGGTACAAACATGTTACATGTATGGTGGCCTGAGAAGGATCAGTCATGTTGAAGATCAACTGCCAGATGTCTTTGGGAGTGGCTTTCTTCCATCTCCATGTTCACTAAAAATGCTGGCTCAGCCAAGTAGACTGAGCATTTGCTTATAGGAATCAAAAGACTGCCTTCGACCGAACAACCGATTGGTTGACAACTATTTTATGTTTATGGCTAGAGTGGATTACGCACAATCTCAGGTCTCCAACTGTAATGAAGAGTCAAAGATGAGTTGTGGCTCAGCGTTTGTGCCACACTCTGGCACGCCTCACCACTGCTTCCTCCTCCCTCTTCTTCATGAATAATCAATGCTGCCCAGTGTCCTGCTCGCCCAGCTGTCAGCCAGTGGTTTTTTTCTCATCATTGTATAAAAACAATGAAGTTTAAAACAAGTTTGGACCTAATTAGGAATTCTTTGCACTTATAAAAATGATACCATACTGAGGAAAAAAATAAAAATAAACAACTATATTTCATTTCCATCAGAGTAGTCAAACCAAAGAAAGAACTGCTGGCAGGTCTCTAGACAGGTAAGTTACCCCTAGACCACAGCGAGCAGAAGGCCAGGCAGCATCATGAAGAGGAGGGAGGTGGAAGGAGGGGTGAGGTGGGCCAAAGTGCAGCACAAACGCTAAGCCATGATTCCTCTTTGACTCTTTATTACAGTAGGAGACCTGAGACAAATTATCAAAAGGTACCATGCCCACAAGGGGTCTGCCAGCTACAGCACACTGTCAGCACCTTATGTAGGGCCAGGGTGCTTACAGATTCCCTTTAACTGCAAAACATAACATAGGTTCAGCTGCATTTAACCATAGTCTTACATTATATATGAATCATACAAAGCCAGAGAAAGCTGAAATCTATTGTGCTGTTAAGCAGGGTTTTTACACTTGAGAGTTGCTGTTTAGTCTAGTCAACTCTCCTAAAACAGAGGGCAATACTACCAGGCTTTAAAGGGGTACTCCAGCAAACTTTTTTTTGTATTAAATCAACTGGTGTCAGAAAGTTCAAGAGATTTGTAGTTTACTTCTATTGAAAAATCTCCAGTCTATCAGCTGCTGTATGTCCTGCAGGAAGTAGGAAATTCTTGTTAGTCTAACACAATGCTCTCTACAGCTACCTCTCTCCGTGTCAGTAACTGTTGAAAGCAATAACAAATCCCCGTAAAAAAAAAAAACTTCCTGCAGGACGTACAGCAGATGGTAAGTCCTTGATGACTTGAGATTTTCTTAATAGAAATAAATTACAAATCTGTGGCACTTTCAGGCACCAGTTGATTTGAAAGAATATTTTTTATGCTGGAGTATCTCTTTAAAGTACACTCACTACTACCCCTCTGCATTAATCTTCACTTTCAGGCACCCATCACTAACATAGTCCCAACGTTGGTCAAGGGGTCAAGACAATATCTATGGCTGGCAACCAGAGGTAAAGATGAATGCTGGAATGGAGAAAAAGGGTTGAAAAAATTATTAAAAAAAACATTTCAACATGTCCTCAAATGGTTGCTTGGCACTTGCTGATAATTCGCTTATTGCTTTGTATAAACATTTTTTTTCCATTTTTTAAAGACCCTAGATGGCCTTCAGCAATCTTAAAAACAACTACTAACTACTGGATGTGAATACTTTATATCTTTCTCAGGCTTTTTTCTTGTATTATGGTCTTCTATTTTCTGAGATAGTGTGTTGCCCTCCATCCACATGTATTTATCAGTGTGGTGTCGTTTGTTTGTTTGGTTTTTTTTTTGGGGGGGGGGGCACTTTGGTCTGGATTCTGTATTTTTTTAGGCGGTCTTGTTTAGGGTCTCTTAGCTTAGGGTCTTTGAGGTCATCTGTATTTGTTTGAATGTCTACTGGTCTGAATTTATGGGGTTTTGGTGTGCGATCTGTTTTACTTTAGGGGTCTGGTTTGTGGTGTATATTAGTTTTAGGAGTCTGCATTTTGGGGGTTTGATGAAGCTTGTCATATGTCCTATTAGTGATACTGTATATAAAATTCTGTACATTGAGATGTGTCCTATATTGATGAATAGGGTATGAGGATATTTTGTATACCTTTGTACACCCCTTTTTAACATATCCGATGTGCCTTCTCAAAAGTTGGCAACTATGCTTTGACTGTCTCAAAGCCTGAAAAACGACATAAATACAATACATAAAGAACAAGTATCAAACATAAGTGACACTGTAGAGCGGCTGGTTTGATTGTCAGGGACCATCATTTAGAAAGGCACAGAAAGCAGCACTTCACTGCAATAGAATTTTTGAATTACACATAATATAATTCCATATAAAATCATCCTACAGTTATACGACTAAAAAGGGGCCTGGTCATGTACTATATATTTACCTAATTGTTTGAATTGATGCCAAAAAAAGCTGCATTTACCCTGCTGATGGCTTTATTACAAAAGTAAGCTGTCTTGATGAGGTAAATCAAGATATACAGTCAAAGATTTCAACAAAAGATATACTATATAGCAGTGCTCTAGCTGTAAGGCAGAGGCAGTTTTAATAAAAGTGACTATACTATAATCTGCACAGTCTAGTCCCTGGCTGCAACAATCTCTAGTTTAGGAACATTATTGACTCATGTTGTTCCTATATTGGTGTTATACAGAGTTTAGGAGAAAATGGAGGGTAGACTGAGCAATAGTTTGTATTTCTGCATGGACTTCCACCACAGATGGTGAGGCCCCAGCATCCTCCTGGTCAGTCTGGTGAGGCCCAGGCATCACTTTGCTGGCTGATGCTCCAGTTTGAGAAGGGCTCCTCTATAGAAGGAGTTGCCATAATACTATGTTGCTTTAGCAGTATAGAAAATAGACAGTGTATATAAGATCTCAGACACATTGAATTGTTGCACATTTGATGACAACTATGGTAAATATCCCCAAGGGTCTAGAATTTGTGTCAAACTAAAGCCCTGCTATTGCATCTGCCCAAACACCCTACATATTATATTAGGGGATTTAATTATAAGGTCTTAAAGACAGGACGAATATTAAAATGTGTTCATTGATAGAAAAACAGGAGGGAAGAAGAAGGCTAAAAAATACATTTCTTACTTGGATTTATTGACTGAAGCATGGATGTGGGCATGTCGACTGTATATTAGAACCTCTATCTGCAGTCAAGTCTCACCTTGTGATATCTATTGATCTATTCATTTAATGGGACTTCTCAGGCAGAGTCTATACTATCAGCTAATTACTTATTACACAGCTTGTTACTGTTTCCTAGACACTGAGGATTGCTACCAGTTACACAGATAACAGCCGAGAATATACAGGACTAGACACAATATTTTTGGCCTAATAATGTATGAATACTGTGTATATAAACTACATTTTATACAATGAACTCACCAAATTTCTGAAGGCTCTTTAGCTTTTAAAGGGAAATTCCTGTCTCTTTCTGGGGAATACTTACTTTATATGGATTTGGCCTTTAAAATGACATAATTTGAAGGGCCTTTTCACCCACCCTTTAACTCCTCCCACAGGTGGTGATACTGCAGTGCCAGAGGCTATGTGATCTAATTCAATGAAATTATTGATCTTTCAAAAGCAATAACTTCCAGCATTAAGAATTCCCATAAATGTCAGGCCCCATCCCCCACAAAGGTTAATCAGCATAAGGAAAGCTGCAGGGTATTTTCTGAAGACAGGCAATGCCACCCTTTAATGCCCATGTATTTCTTTGCATTTTTAACACTCCTAATAAGGCTACTTCAAGGGACAACGTTAGGCGAACCTGAGATTTTAAGCTTGGCCGGGGATCAAATATAAAGTCTCAGGTACATACTGTATGATCTCACTCTAACAAAATAATGGATTTGCATGGATGAATAGTAATTTATTTGGCCCTGCAGAACCAATACTCTGATGTTCAGACGTAAAAAAAAAAATCCTAGATGTTGATGTCTCCACTCCACACCAGTTCTGTATATACACTGCTCAAAAACTAAAGGGAACACTTAAACACAGTATAACATCCCAATTAACAACCCAGTCTCCCCATCAGCCGCTTAGTTTCTTTCTCTAACCTCCTCCCTTGGCCTCTCTCAGCATTCTGACTCTCCAACCCACAAGGGTGGGAATACCTTGGACCTGGTCTTCTCCAGACTTTGCCCAGTTTCCCACTTTGCTAACTTTACCACTGAGCTCTCTGACCACAACTTCCTCTCCTTTATCATAATAAATTCTCGTCCTCCTCTTGACACTCCGACCTCACTCACATATAGAAACTTACGTGCTATAGACACCCAACAATTGCTAGACACTGTACAGTCATCATTGCCCCCCACCTCTTCCCTCTCCTGTCCTAATTTAGCTGCCAAACAATACCACAACACCCTCAAAACCACCCTGGACAAACTTGCACCCCCTATACCCCAAACAGCCCAACATAGACGGCCACAACCGTGGCACACATCCAGAACTCGTTTTCTTAGACGGTGTTCTAGGTGTGCTGAACGTCTGTGGAGGAAATCTAAGACAACAGCCAACCTTCTACATAACAAGTTTATGCTTAGAAGCTACTACTCTGCTCTTCACTCTGCTAAGCAATCCTACTTCACCACTCTGATCTCTTCTCTTTCCCATAACCCAAAATGCCTCTTTGATACCCTCAACCCTCTCCTTAAACCTAAACTTCAGACACCCATAACTAACCTCTGCGCTGAAGACTTAGCCAACTACTTCAAGGACAAAATAGACACAATCCGCCAGGAGATCATCTCCCATTCCCCAGGTAATATTAATCCTATTCCCTCTTACTGTTCCTCCTCATCCCTCTCAGCGTTTGAGCCAGTGACAGAGGAGGAAGTCTCCAGACTCCTCTCCTCCTCTCGTCCCACCACCTGCCCTAGTGACCCTATTCCCTCACACCTGGTCCAGTCTCTCTCTCCTGTTGTCACTACCTACCTTACTAAAATCTTCAACCTCTCCCTCTCCTCTAGCATCTTCCCCTCGACTTTCAAACACTCCGTCATCACTCCATTACTGAAAAAACCCTCTCTAGACCCCTTCTGTGCTGCCAACTTTCGACCTGTCTCTAATCTTCCTTTTATCTCCAAACTCTTGGAACATCTGGTCTATTCCCGCCTAACCCGCTACCTCTCTGTCAACTCTCTCCTTGACCCCCTTCAGTCTGGTTTCCTTCCTCACCACTCTACCAAAACTGCCCTTACTAAAGTCTCTAATGATCTCCTCACCGCCAAATCTAAAGGTGACCATTCTCTGCTCATTCTCCTGGATCTATCTGCAGCTTTTGACACTGTAGACCACCAGCTTCTCCTCTCCACGCTCCGCTCTATTGGCCTCAAGGACTCTGCTCTTTCCTGGTTTTCCTCCTATATCTCTGACCGCTCCTTTAGTGTATCACTTTCTGGCTCCACCTCATCTTCTCTTCCCTGGGTCCTCTCCTTTTCTCACTTTACACATCGGACAAATCATCAGCAAGTTTGGTTTTCAGTACCATCTCTATGCTGATGATACCCAGCTGTATACCTCCTCCCGTGATATTACCCCTGCTCTTCTACAGAACACCAGTAACTGTCTGTCTGCCGTCTCTAATGCTATGTCCTCCCTATTCCTAAAACTAAACCTTGCTAAGACTGAGCTTCTTGTCTTCCCTCCCTCTGCTAACCGCCCCCCACCTGACATCTCCATCTCAGTCTGTGGTGCAACCATAACCTCTACACAGCAAGCCTGCTGCCTTGGGGTTATAGTTGACTCAGATCTGTCCTTCACTCCTCATATTAAATCTCTTTCACGTTCCTGTAATCTGCATCTAAAAAACATCTCTAAAATCCGTCCCTTTCTTACTGTTGAATCTGCTAAAACTCTCATTGTCGCTCGGATTCATTCCAGTCTAGACTACTGCAATTCCTTACTAATCGGCCTTCCTTCCTCTAAACTCTCTTCTCTCCAGTCCATTCTCAATGCAGCGGCCAGGCTCATCTCCCTGTCCAGCCGCTATACAGATGCCTCCCCCCTGTGCCAGTCATTACATTGGCTCCCTATTAAACACAGGATACAATACAAAGTCCTCCTGCTCACCCACAAGACTCTCCACAGTGCTGCACCTCCCTACATCTCCTCCCTCATCTCTGTCTACTGCCCTACCCGTGCCTTATGCTCCTCTAATGACTTACGACTAACATCCACCTTAATCCGGACCTCTCACTTCCGTCTCCAGGACTTTACCCGAGCTGCACCAGTTCTGTGGAATGCATTACCCAAGACTGTCAGACTCACCGCCAATACACAAAGCTTCAAACGTGCCCTCAAAACACATCTGTTCAAGCAGGCTTACCAGGTTCCCTAATTTTCACTGCTACCCTCAAACCCAACCCCCCCACACACACACCTCCACCACACACACACACCTCCACCACGCACACACACACCGCCACCACGCACACACACATACACACATACACACACACCAAGCATTTAAGCACTTAGACCTGTGCATGCAGGTATTGGCTGGTGACAGGTTCATCCACCCTTACCTGCACTGCCTTATTTATATAGATGGCTGGACCATAAGAACAATGAAGCACTTTGCCCCTCTGCCATTTTGTCTTGCACCCCCTCCTATTAGTATGTAAGCTGATGCATGCGAGCAGGGACCTCACTCCTCATGTATGGATAATTATATGTATATCTCTGTAATGTCTATTTTTTGTCTATGTATGTACCCCCAGAATTGTAAAGTGCTGCGGAATCTGTTGGCGCTATATAAATAAAAATTATTATTAGTATTATTATTATATTATTATTATAAGTCCAAGTGAATCAAACTTCTGTGAAATCAAACTGTCCACTTATGGTGTGTTTACACAGAGAGATTTATCTGAGAGATCTTTGAAGCCAAAGCCAGGAACAGACTATAAACAGAGAACAAATCATAAAGGAAAGACTGGGATTTCTCATCTTTTCAAATCCATTTCTGGCTTTGGCTTCAAAAATCTGTCAGATAAATCTCTCTGTGTAAACACACCATTAGGAAGCAACACTGCTTATGATAAATTTCACATGCTGTTGTGCAAATGGAATAGACAGACAACAGGTGGAAATAATTGGCAATTAGCAAGACAGACTCAATAAAGGAGTGGTTCTGCAGGTGAGGACCACAGACCACTTCTCAGTACCTATGCTCTCTGGCTGATGGTCCCTTTTAAATGTTGATAGTGCTTTCACACTTGTGTGGGTTGTAGAGTCCATCTCATGCTACTACCAGGTTTGCTGTGTCTGTCAGCGTAGTGTCGAGAGGCTGGAGGAGCTACCAGGAGACAGGCCAGTACACAAGGAGACGTGGAGGAGGCCATAGGAAGGCAACAACCCAGCAGCAAGACCATTACCTCTGCCTTTGTGCAAGAACGAGCAGGAGGAGCACTGCCAGAGCCCTGCAAAATGACCTCCAGCAGGCCACAAATGTGCAAGTTTCTTCACAAATGGGAGTTGTGCTTACAGCCAAACACTGCACAGGACGCTTGGCGTTTGCAAGAAAACACCAGGATTGGCAATTTCACCAATAGCGCCCTATGCTCTTCACAGATGAAGGCAGGTTCACACTGATAACATGTGACAGACGTGACAAAATCTGGAGACACCGTGTAGAGCAATCTGCTGCCTGCAACATCCTTCAGCATGGCAGTGGGTCAGTAATGGTGTGGGGTGGCATTTCTTTGGAGGGTCCCACAGCCCTCCATGTGCTTGCCAGAGCCTGACGGCCATTAGGTACCAAGATGAGATCTTCAGACCCCTTGTGAGACCATATGCTGATGCAGTTGGCCGTGGGTTCCTCCTAATGCAGGATAATGCTAGACCTCATGTGGCTGGAGTGTGTCAGCAGTTCCTGCAAGATGAAGGCATTGAAGCTATGGACTGGCCCGTCCGTTCTCCAGACCTGAATCCATTTAAGCATATCTGGAACATCATGTCTCGCTCAATCCACCAACGTCATGTTGGACCACAGACTGTCCAGAAGTTGGCAGATGCTTTAGTCCAGGTCTGGGAGGAGATTCCTCAAGAGACCATCCGCAACCTCATCAGGAGCATGCCCAGGTGTTGTAGAGAGGTCATACAGGCAGGTGGAGGCCAAACACAATATGATGATTTTTGTGTGATTTTGTTGTCAGCACATTCAACTTTGTACAGAACAAAGTATTCAATGAGAATATTTCATTCCTTCAGATCTAGGATGTGTTATTTTGTTCCCCTTTTTTTTTAGCGGTATATAAGGAAAACTATAGCACCACACCAGTGGGAAGAGCCCATTGTATGATAACAAAAATCTCAGGTTCAGACTCTCTTGAATGTAATTTGGCTGGAAGTGGGATACTGTACTTTAAACGTTTTTTCCAGGAGCCCAAATCTAATGGCCTATTTGTGGTGAACACCTGGTACTGCTTCTAAATCCCTAGGCCATCAAAATCTGACTCCTGTAAAACTCATCCAACTTCAACCTAGCTGAAGTATAGCTAAGTAAAGCTAATGTTATCCTCTAGCTGCCATCTTTACATATTTAGATTTTTTATGTACCTCTAGCTATATGTAAAAAGAAAATTATTCACTAGAAAACACCCGCAAAATTCTGCTGATTTTAAAACAATAGGGGTAAATTAATTAGACCAGCATTTCATACACTGGAATAAAATGCACCAAATGTATTAACAAATGTACGCCTGCCACGATCAATGAGCCTTCACGAAAAGCTTTTATCAATGGAGCATCAGAGTGACAAATACATGCAATAATGCACAATTACACAGCAAAATTTATCTGACAGGTTTTTGAAGCCAAAGCCAGGAACAGACTATAGAAAGGGAACAGGTCATAAAGGAAATCTGTGAGATAAATGTTTCTGTGTAAACGCACCATAAGGCTGGGTTCACACTGAGGAATAGGTGAGGAATTAGGCGAGGAACTGAAAAGGAATCCGCTCTTATTTCAGTTTGAAATTAATCCTGTAAAATATGTACAGAGCAATGTTCCATTATGTTCAATGGGATTTCTGCTCTGTTGTTCACACTGCAGAATTTCCAAGCAGAATTTGCTGCCGCTGATCTGCTTTCTGCCCAAAGAATTGACATGTCAATTCTTTTTCGTGCGGATACTGCTAGAGGAATCCTAAAAAAGTCAATGGGGGCTTAAATTCTGCTTGCATTCTGCTTGAATCAGCTTGCATTCTGCTCAAATTTTGCTAGAATCCAGCTCCTATTCTGCCAGAGCTGAAAAGGCAAGAAATGTCAGACAGAAAACGTTCCTCTACAATTCCTCAGTGTGAACCCAGCCTTACAATCATGAATGTGACCATATATATTCTATGGATCATAGCTACCCACATGAGTCATAGATATTATGGTTATGGTTCCTCAGCTTTAGGGGAAAGGTTTATCTAAAAATGAATGGGTCTATTGCCAGCTTGGTAAAATCTACTGAATGTGCAGTAGTTATTAAAAGGTAGGACTGGCATGCAGTAAGAAATAGCAGTGAGTAGGAGCTTTTCTGTACAATATTATGTAACTATAGAGCTAGGGAATAAAGCAAGACAGTAAAAGCTAGAAAAAGGTGAAAGTTCTATGGGGTAGTAAAGGGTCACAAAGAACAAGAACTGAGATAAGTACTAGAAATGTAGCATTGCTTCAGTAAGCACAATAGTACAGTAAGCTATATTGGTGACTAAAGGGTACCCGCACACACACTTTTTGTCTGGTGTTTTTATGGCCCAAAAAAATAAATGGCAGAAAAACCACCAAAGTGGCACATGGCGTTTTTTCATGCTTTTGCGTTATTCTGGCATTTTTTACTTTATGTGTGAACGTCCTTGTTTCTGGTTTAGGCGTTTTTGTGTGCTGAATAGAGATGAGCGTACCTGGAGCATGCTCGAGTCGATCCGAACCCCAACTTTCGGCATTTGATTAGCGGTGGCTGCTGAACTTGGATAAACCCCTAAGGCTATGTGGAAAACATGGATATAGTCATTGGCTGTATCCATGTTTTCCAGACAACCGTAGAGCTTTATCCATGTTCAGCACCCCCGCTAATCAAATACCTAACGTTCGGGTTCGGATCGACTCGAACCCGAACCCGGTTCGCTTATCTCTAGTGCTGAACTTTTTTCCTCTACCATCACATAACCTAGTTGCTGGACCACAAAAGGTGACACAAACGCCAGAAAAAAAATGCTATATGCATATGAGTTTTTGAGACAACCAGAACAATCCCATTGAAGTCTATGGGAGAAAAAACATGATTGTTGTCTTCAATGCCCCATTTGCCTAAGGGTGGTGTATCCTAATGCAGACTCTACTAAAGCTAATGGGAGCAAATACAACCCCAATGCACAAAGTGTAGCCAGATATGGCACTGGTTTTGGAAGAAAGCAGCCATGTTGTTTCTAATCCTTGGAACAACTCCACATCCAAAGCCCTATGGAATGACACTCACCATGTCCACGAGTTTAGTTTTCTGCTGAAAATCTACATTAATACTACTGGACACTCAATAGCACAAAATACCCAAACAGGAATTTAATTTATTATAGTAAGTGAAAAAGAAACTGGTGTGTGAAAATGCATCATGTGCAGTCAAATAATATAAAGATAGTTTATAAAAAAAAAAGAAATATAGTCCTTTTATCAGAACAAACATCCAAAGGAACAATAAAGTGGAAAAAACATCTAAAGCATCAACAATATGGGGTGTGTGTGTTCGAAGCTATGCCCCAATACTCAATTACCAATGGTCACTCGACCCTGGTGGATGCAACATAGAAATGTGATTATGGCATAGAGGCAGAGCAAAGCATCATCACTAAAAGAGTGTAGTAGTGTCCTAGGGTCAAGACAGGAGCATAGTAAGGAATTAGTCCTAGTCCAGGGTTTAGGACTAGGAGTACTAAAGGTTCTAAGTGAAGTATCCAAAGGAGAACACTGGAGCATAGTCAGGAATATTCCAGAGTCACTAGCAAGATTAGCACTACAGAGTCTTGGTTAAAAAAAATAACCAGCAAAGCGGCAATGAACAAAGGTCCATGGGGAATTCAGGAGACAAGGTACCAGGAGGTTTCAGGCACACAGAAACAGAGATTACATGGGCTCTGAATTGGCAATGTGAATTGTAAGCTGACTGTAAGCTGAGTGAGAGAGTCTGGGTTTACTAGGCCCTAAAGTGATATTGTCACCCCCTTACTCTACTCTGCACCATCCACAAGCCTAAATGCTGCACATTCAATACTTACCAGTATAAAACTTTTTTACGCTCTAAAATAGCTTTATTTCATCAGTTGACAGTGTAACCTAGGTTGGGCTTTATGGCAGTCTCTCCAGCAAAGAGAGTAAGGGGGAGGGGGTGGTCGTGGAATCAGTAGCATAGTGCAGACATGTGACTTATATAGCATAGTAGTATACATTGTGCATAGAGACAGTTTGTAGAATCAAGGAAGAGTTTAGTCATTGTTTTACTTCAGGGTGTGGTCATGCAACTAAGGCAAAATGAAACAGGAACCAAGCTGTGTATTGTTGACACTCTGACAAGGGTCTGGAGGACCTTTCCAGAGAAATGCCACCGGGATCATTGTCGTTGCCGCCATTGCATTGCAGCACACACAGATTGGAGACAGAAGGACAGCACTGACAGTACTGGATGACTTTTCTATTATTAGATTTTGCACATTAATTGGATAAGACAATGTAATATTTTATAGTTTTTGCTATTTAATACAAGCTCTACTTCCCACAATTTTTTATATGTCAAGCAGTGGCTTAATGGGAACCAATCAGCACATTTGGTGCATAAGATTAAGTATGAAGACAACTGGGATGCAATAAAGCTGTCCATTGATGTAACAATTATAGGTAATGACTGTTAATGATCATTATCGATAATTGCTCTAATCTCTACGGCTCCCACCCATGGAAATCTGTTCCATGAGTTGGAACATAGACATGCACAGTAAATATGGGTTATTCAACACTGCAGTCGAGCCATAGTAACCACATGCGGTTTACTGCTAATTGCTGTGATTCACCTGTTGCTGTCACGGTTTTGTTGCAAGTACAGGTGAGACACATCAATTAATGGTTACTGGGAGCACAGGTGTATGAGGGATTGGTCATGGAATAGGAATCAGTCAGGGGAGAAGGCATATAAAGATAGGATGTTACCCTATGTGACACCTACAGCATGCTAGCATTGAAAAATGCAATATGTTCTAAAATCACTGAAGAATATCACAGCAAGGTAAACATCTGGCTCCAGCTGTATGAGCCCAGCAATGGTAACAGGAAACATACAGAAAAAGACTGCAGTAAGCCAGATGACAGTAGTGAGGGGGCAGGAAAACCAAGTTATTGATTAGTAAAATAAGGACAATGAATGAATGCACAGCTTTGTTCTATCAACAATGATGGATGATGTGATGACACTATATGTGTCAGGTTAGTATTAAAGCAAATGTAGCAGGTGAGAGAAGAACTAAAAGCAAGAGTACATTAAAACTACCTGCCTAATAGTGTGCATGTCCCCTTCATGTCACCAAATCAGCTGTGACTTATTGAGGCCTGGGCTCCACCAGACCTCTGAAGGTGTCCAGTGCTATCTGGCACCAAGAGGTTAGACAATCTATTAATGCACGTCCTGTAAGTTGTGAGTTGAGGCTACATAGAAAAGACTTGTTTTCCAGCAGATTCCACAGATCGGGTTGAGATCTGGAGAATTTGAGGGCTAAGTCAACACCTAGGGGGAGATTTGTCGAACATGATGTAAAGTAGAATTGTCTGAGTTGCCTGTAGCAACCAATCAGATTCTACTTTTCTTTCCTCACAGAGTCTTTGGAAAATGAAAGGTGGAATCTGATTGGTTGCTAGGGGCAACTAAGACAATTCTACTTTACACCAGTTTGATAAATCTTCCCCCTTGACTCTATGTCATATTCCTCAAACCATTCCTAAACAAGTTTTTTACTGTAGCAGGTTGCATAATTCTTCTGAAAGAGGCAAGTGCTATTAGTATTTATCATTGCCATGAAGGGGTGGACTTGGTAATGTAGTATAATGTGGTAATGTATGTGTCAAAGTAACATTCACATTATTGGAGGCCCTTTCAGTGGTGAACAGAGGGCAGCATGGGTACTCTGACTGGTATTCAGATACGCAACCTTAGCCATAATAAGATGAGATTATGTATTCTATAGTAGCTAGCAATAACTTTTCACCATTTAGCACTCTCCATGGTGCTGGAGCAGACTAACTAGCTTTGGTAACCCGCACGCATCATGTAAGCCCTTAGCACCTATGACCCTGATAATGATTTCATGGTTGTTCTTCCCTGGACCACATTTGGAAGGTACTAACCACCAAATTGTTAACACCCCACAAGTTTTACCCCTCAGTAAAACTCTGCCCTGGTGCAGAACAAATCATGCATGCTAGTCATACCTTTCCGTGCATTCCCAGTGTCCTCCTTTGTCATCTTCGGGCCCTGGCTGAGCACTCCTCCCTCCACTTCAGAGATCGACCTTGCTTGGTAATGACAGTGCATACAGCCAATAACTGTCCCAAGTCAGTCAGCTGTTGACTGAGCGAGCTGTCACAGCTGAGAAGGGATCATTCAGCTTGGTTCCAAAGGTGATGTCGGAGGACACCGGGGGAGTGTGGAAAGGTAGTGTGTTATGTTCTGCACAAGGGCAGCAATATATTAAAAGTTTAATTTTAGTGGAATACCCCTTTAAGGGTCAGTTTTCAACCACATTACAGCATACTTTAAACACCTCAGACCTGCTATTTTGAACATATTCTGACGCAGTCATGGAGCCACCACAATTTTGCCTGAGATCTGAATGCCTGCCCATTTTTTCTGCTTCCAACACATCAACTTCCAAAAATGCCTATTATATTATTATCCTTGATGCCCTAGCCATGAGACAGGCATCTGATGTTGTCATAAGATGCAGGCTCCTCACACCTGCAAAGATTAAAGCTGTAATGCAGTAATGCAGCATAAATGCATAATTTAATAACATTAATCATTTATTGCAGTGCTGCAGCATTTAATTGCAGTAATTATAATTAGTAATTTAACTGTCATCAGGCCATCCTTCATTGCGTTATCGCAATAAACCTCCAACATGTGTGAACATACCCATAGGGAGAAAACTGAGTGGATGGGCAGGGGCAGCTTGTATAGCATAAATACAAAGGACTCCTGCCTCTTTGCTGTGGCATTGTGCTACAACTATTAAACCATGAATTTAAAGGGAATATCCAGGGACCCCAAACACGATAAAATAAAAACTGACTTACTTCTCTGATCTACCACACAGGCCTAAGCCTAAAGCACATATTACACAGGGTGATCAGCTGTAGCAAGTGTCTGCGACCTGTCAGGTCAGCACTCGCTTTCTCCTCGTTCCCTGCTCGCTGTTGGCGCTCTTATGCCCACAGCAAGCAGGTAAATGCAGAGGGGGGCCACAGGAAGCTGCGGGGGGGGGGGGGGGGGGGGGGGGCTTTAACAAAAACTACCCCATAGTGACAGATTAACATACTGCTGACATTAGCTCTTACTGGTAACTGCTGAGATGTTGCTCTCAGATAGGGCAGCAGAAATTTGGTGACAGGTCCTATTTAAGACTAAACAGTTGAAAATAGGGACCAATAACAAAAACATTGCTAAAAAAATGATGTGTGAACATAAAAGCAGCTTAAAACAAGACTAAACTGATGTAAAAAAAAACAAAAAAAAAAAAACAACTGTGTGTAAACAGCCTAATTGTGTATATAATATGGAACAGATAAAAATGATAAATATCCTTAGGGCAAGTTCACATGTAGCAGCCGGTCAGAAAATGACATGCTGTTTTACCACACATTGATGGGATTTTCAGATTCATTGTTCATTGTAGCAAAATCATGCAACTTTACCTGCAAAATCATGCAACTATTAAAAACTACACCAATTTGCGGTATAAGTCTCTTATGGTGCATTTACACAGGGAGATTTATCTGACAGGGTATTGAAGCCAAAGCCAGGAACAGACTATAAAACGGGAACAGGTCATAAAGGAAAGACTGAGATTTCTGAGGGGGATATTTCTGCGTAGACACACCATTAGGCCTTTTCCACACAGCAGTTTTCCTTCTGGGACCACAGAAATCAGGATCAGTGATGTCCTAAAGAAACCATCCATATGGCATCGTCAGTTCGGCAGGCAGTGCATCAGTAAAAATGGACAGCTTAAGGATGGTACATTTATATGTTGATTATTTAAAACTGATCCATTGACTTCTATTGGAGCCTCCGTTCTGTAAAAACAGACCATATTAATGCAGATCCTACTTTTTTGTGGAAGATCACCAGCCAAAAAAGGGATCAGTTTTTAAAACAGATGTGTGGATTATTGCATGGAAATCAATGGTTCCATTTTCTGTCTGTAAAGGCCCTATTACACAAAAGGCTTATCGGCCAATATCAGCCGTTAAGGCCGATAATCGCCTTGTGTAATAGAAGGCAACAATCATGAAGTATGTCATCTGATCGTTGCAGTCGTTTGTCTTTCAACATGTTTAAAGACAGACGACTAATATAGCAAAAATCTTCTGTCATTGCGCCATGGAATAGGCGCAGCGACAGCAGACCGCTTCTATCTGCTATGGGCTGCCCGGACAATCTAGCGATCACCCGCTGTGAGAATGTATTGTCATTGAAAATGACCAGCAGAGGATCCACAGCAGATTTCGCTGTGGATCCAGTGTGTGAAATCCGCTGCAGATCTGTGTGTTTGCTTGTACCCTTAAAAAATAAAATAAAATATCACAATGACTGAAAAGAAATATATAAATAAATACTGAATGGTGCTTAGTGGAATAGGGCTCAGCTGCTATACCTTACTCAGCCCACCAAAGAGAACGGCACTGCTCTTATTCTTTTGCATAATCTGAGCTGATAGCTTGGGTTGCTGAGATAAGTATTATAGTCAGATGTGTGATCTACGTCTTGGGCCTTTACAGAATTTTCCATACAATGTGAAGGCAAACAACCTAAAAACTCAGATCCAGCTAATTAAACGATAATAAATTGTGGCCCTGTGTCATAGTAATAAGCTTCTTATACAGCTATGCCATAAAACCAAAGATAATGAGAGGTAATATGAATGCATAATATTAAATGTACAATTAAGATGAATTACACGAATGTCTGGAAATAGTCTTGGCCATACATTGCATGGAGACACAGCTGCTATGAAGAAACTGAAAGAATAGAAGCTGTTGTGAGACGATGAAGAATAGAAGCAGGATTTCCACCAATATGTGAAAACACACATGAAGAAAGCAAGTCAGTCGATGCTCACACTGACGTGTCAGTATAGGTTAGAGGAAAGAACAGCTTGGCTGGCTTAGTGTGGAGATGGAGAAGTGGGCCTGCGCTGGGCTTAATACATGAAGAAATGTAGGCAGGGTGCACATATGATGGTATAGATGTGAAGGTGGAGACATCTGGAATGTAATGAACTTCACAATCACTTCAAGATCTATTAGTTCAGTGAAACAGAAGAGTTGGGGCTGTGTATAGTTACATATGGAACATAAGATAAGCAGAGAGGTATATACACATGCTGAAACATCATACATAGATAGGCACATTTTACCATACAGTACCTGCCCTCTGGGTGGGTAAATGAGAGGGAAATCAGTATTTAAACAGGATTGGTATCTCCATTGATGGTAAGGAGGATGGAAGATGATGGACAGGGAGGATGCTGGCTGCCAGAAGAATTCCAAATGAATGAAAAGCTATAGGTGAAGGGGCATTGTTGGAAGAGGGCGCTATTGGCAGATGTGTGCCAATGTGAGTGGCTGATTAACTGATAGAGGTTCACCCACTCAGCAAGGTGTAGTATTCTGGGGCGTAGAGCAGAAGATGGCACTTACATTCAATGTGTAAATAAATGCCCCTGGTTTTGTATCATTAGGAGAAAATACTCCTGGATGTAGAAGAGAGTAAAAATGTCCCTGGATGTATCATATGGTACAATGCCTCTGGATGTGGAGCAGAGTATAAATGCCCATGGATGTGGAGCAGGGTATAAATGCCCCTGGATGTATCATATGGTACAATGCCTCTGGATGTGGAGCAGAGTATAAATGCCCCTGGATGTGGAGCAGAGTATAAATGCCCATGGATGTGGAGCAGGGTATAAATGCCCCTGGATGTATCATATGGTACAATGCCTCTGGATGTGGAGCAGAGTATAAATGCCCCTGGATGTGGAGCAGAGTATAAATCCCCATGGATGTGGAGCAGGGTATAAATGCCCCTGGATGTATCATATGGTACAATGCCCCTGGATGTGGAGCAGAGTATAAATGCCCCTGGATGTGGAGCAGGGTATAAATGTCCCTGGATGTATCATATGGTACAATGCCCCTGGATGTGGAGCAGAGTATAAATGCCCATGGATGTGGAGCAGAGTATAAATGCCCATGGATGTGGAGCAGGGTATAAATGCCCCTGGATGTATCATATGGTACAATGCCCCTGGATGTGGAGCAGAGTATAAATGCCCCTGGATGTGGAGCAGGGTATAAATGCCCCTGGATGTATTATATGGTACAATGCCCCTGGATGTGGAGCAGAGTATAAATGCCCCTGGATGTGGAGCAGGGTATAAATGCCCCTGGATGTATTATATGGTACAATGCCCCTGGATGTGGAGCAGAGTATAAATGCCCCTGGATGTGGAGCAGGGTATAAATGCCCCTGGATGTATTATATGGTACAATGTCCCTGGATGGAGAGCAGGGTATAAATGCTCCTGGATGTGAAGCAGGGTATAAATGCCCCTGGATGTATCATATGGTACAATACCCCTAGATGAAGAGCAGGGTATAAATGCCCCAGGATGAAGAGCAGGGTATAGATGCCCCTGGAGGTATCATATAGTACAATGCCCCTGGATGTATCATATAGTACAATGCCCCTGGAGGTAATATATGGTATCAATGCCCCTGGAGGTATCATATAGTACAATGCCCCTAGATGAAGAGCAGGGTAAAAAAGCCCCTGGATGTGGAGCAGGGTATAAATGCTCTGGATGTAGAGCAGGGTATCAATGCCCCTGGATGAAGAGCAGGGTATCAATGCCCCTGGATGAAGAGCAGGGTATCAATGCCCCTGGATGTAGAGCAGGGTATCAATGCCCCTGGATGTAGAGCAGGGTATAAATGCCCCTTGATGTATTATATGGTATCAATGCCCCTGGAGGTATGATATAGTACAATGCCCCTGGAGGTATTATATGGTATCATTGCCCCTGGATGTATTATATGGTATCATTGCCCCTGGAGGTATCATATAGTACAATACCCCTGGATGTATTATATGGTAAAATGCCCCTGGGGGTATTATATGGTATCAATGCCCCTGGATGTATTATATAGTACAATGCCTCTGGATGTATTATATAGTACAATGCCCCTGGATGTATTATATAGTACAATGCTTCTGGATGTATTATATGGTAAAATGCCCCTGGATGTATTATATGGTAAAATGCCCCTGGATGTATTATATAGTACAATGCTTCTGGATGTATTATATGGTAAAATGCCCCTGGATGTATTATATGGTAAAATGCCCCTGGAAGTATGATATAGTACAATGACCCTGGGTGTATTATATGGTATCATTGCCCCTGGGTGTATTATATAGTATCAATGCCCCTGGGTGTATCATATAGTACAATACCCCTGGATTTACAGTGTGGTAAAGAAGCTTCGGATGTGTCATTCGGTTTAAATGCCCCATAAGCGGTGTATATAATCTATAAAATGCCCCTGTATATAATCTATAAAATGCCCCTGGTATTAAGCAAGGTATAAGTGCCCCTGGGTGTAGTGGGTGGCTGCCCCCAGACGAGAGGACATGGAGAGGGCAGGGGTGGTCCTCACCTTTGTGCATGCCCGTGTATCGGTCCTTCAGGACTGTCAGCTCATAGATCTTGCCGAACTGCTCGAAGAGAGGCTTCAGGTCCTTCTCCTCCAGGTTGCGAGGGATTTGCCCCACAAACAATTTGATGGCGTCCAGGTCCTTCATGCTGTCTGACTGCTGAGCAGGGGGCTCGGGGCCGCTCATGGGGCAGGCTCGGGGCTGCTGCTGCTGCGGGGGATGCTGCTGCTGCTGCTGCCTCCTCGCCTCTCTCTCCGTCAGTCTGGCCATCTCCAGCCCCTCGGTAGGCTGGATCAGTCACACAGGCAGAGCTCTCAGCTGGAAACTGGGGTGTGAGTGAAAAGCTGAACAGCAATGATTCCAGCAGCCGGAACGTAAGAGCGCCTCCTGCTGGCAGCTTTGCCGAACATAATTACATCTCCCCAGGACTGCTGATGTGCCCACTGTTCAGTCCCACAAGTCCCCCTAACACTCTGCCCTTTATGTGTGGCATGGCTAATTGTTCAGTTTCATCCTGCAACCTAATGTCTAACTGACCACCAAAAAGGATGACTCACACAAAAGAAGAAAGCTCAGCAGGCAGAATGGAACATAAAATGACCAATGTTTATTATTAAAACAAGAACACAAGGTAGGGAAGGGGGGGGGGGGGGCATTTATTAAGTCCAGCGTTTTTTGCATCGGGCTTAAAAATGTTCCCGAAGCGCGACAGTACACAGATTTATGTAGAGGCACACTGCCTCTACATAAATCCTGAACGCACGGAGGGAAACCTACGCTAGCTCTTTCCTTATCATTTTTCCGTGCTTAAAATCATAAATTCAGCGGATGGGGTCCGTGCCCCCATTACGCCCCCTTCCCCGCCCCCCTGGCGCAAGTGGCATAAACTGGGTTGATGCGATAATTTTATACGCAAAACAGACTTTTGGGAATAAATTAATTCACATCTGCCCAGTTTCTGCCAAAAAATAGAACTTTTTATGTTGATAAATCCCCCCCAAGAAGTTTATGACTAGAGATGAGCAAAGCAGTCTAAAATTAGTTTCACAAGGTTTGTGAATGTTGGGATGAATTTGCGAATATTCACAAACACAGCGCAAATGAATATTAAAACAGCCAAACCATTGTAGCTACAATACTATGACTATTACAGAGTAATGTTTTGTTCAATAGCTATTGTTGTGACAGTGTCAAAAATTGGAAATTTTGTAATAAATGTCAATCAGCCTGTCAATCATTCAATTTTCGCCCTGGACAGCAGTGGACCTTGGTGTATCAGTGGCATAAAATCAGTTTTCTGGGAGGACAGCAGTGGATATTGGTAAATGAGCAGCGTAAAATGACACTTTCTCCCAGGACAGCAGTGGACATTGGTGGAACAGCGTCATCAAATCAAATCAGACTAGTTAAAAAGGACACTGGCTTTACAGCAACCACACACTAGGATACCAATGGGTTAACTTCACATACAGCACCCACAGACTGGTTGAATTGGACACTGGCTTTACAGCAACCACACTAGGATACCAATGGATTAACTTCACCCACAGCACCCACAGACTGGTTTCACTGGAAACTGACCACTTCTCCCACACACTGGGATATTTGACCCACAACACTCACAGACACCCACCCACAATGGACTCTCCTCTCCTCTCTCTCTATTTCTCTCTCTGCCTTGCTCTAGTTGCCTGCTGCGAACCTTGTCTCCTTTGCAGGGGTGTAGCTAATGTGTCCTGGGCCCCCTGGTGCAAGAGGTCAACTTGCCCCCCCCCCCCCCACCACCACCTTTCAAGACGAAGCGATGCTGTTGGTATTTGTATATATATATATATATATATATATATATATATATATATATACACACACATACACTACCGTTCAAAAGTTTGGGGTCACATTGAAATGTCCTTATTTTTTAAGGAAAAGCACTGTACTTTTCAATGAAGATAACTTTAAACTAGTCCTAACTTTAAACAAATACACTCTATACATTGCTAATGTGGTAAATGACTATTCTAGCTGCAAATGTCTGGTTTTTGGTGCAATATCTACATAGGTGTATAGAGGCCCATTTCCAGCAACTATCACTCCAGTGTTCTAATGGTACAATGTGTTTGCTCATTGGCTCAGAAGGCTAATTGATGATTAGAAAACCCTTGTGCAATCATGTTCACACATCTGAAAACAGTCTAGCTCGTTACATAAGCTACAAAACTGACCTTTCTTTGAGCAGATTGTGTTTCTGGAGCATCACATTTGTGGGGTCAATTAAACGCTCAAAATGGCCAGAAAAAGAGAACTTTCATCTGAAACTCGACAGTCTATTCTTGTTCTTAGAAATGAAGGCTATTCCATGCGAGAAATTGCTAAGAAATTTAAGATTTCCTACAACAGTGTGTACTACTCCTTTCAGAGGACAGCACAAACAGGCTCTAACCAGAGTAGAAAAAGAAGTGGGAGGCCTCATTGCACAACTAAGCAAGAAGATAAGCACATTAGAGTCTCTAGTTTGAGAAACAGACGCCTCACAGGTCCCCAACTGGCATCTTCATAAAATAGTACCCGCAAAACACCAGTGTCAACATATACAGTGAAGAGGCGGCTGCAGGATTTTGGCCTTCAGGGCAGAGTGGCAAAGAAAAAGCCATATCTGAGACTGGCCAATAAAAGAAAAAGATTAAGATGGGCAAAAGAACACAGACATGGTGTTAGGACTCGGGTCGTGCGCTCGGCTCGGCTTTTTCAGCCATAATGCTTCACATGTTTTTCACATACTCAGCTCTGCTGTTCTTTGTTATAGCTGACGCCAGGGTTTCACTCCCCTGGCTGTTCAGCATAGGTGTTGGGTGTGTGCACTGATTATTGGTTGACAGCTGACTTACCAGTTAGCTTTCTGTATCTGGCAGGACCTGGAGCCTCAGCCCCAATCAAGTCTGGGGCTGGGACTCCAGGCTGAATAAATATCAGACCTGTGGTCTAATTTTTTGCCTGCGATAGAACCTGGTTCCTCCTGTGTATCTTGACCTAGCATTACTCTGACTTTGTACTTCTGATACCTGACCTTTTGGCTTGGACCTCGACTATTCTTTGGATCACGATAATGTACCTATACTGACCGGCTGTTACCGACTCGGACCTCTGACTTTCCCTTGCTCTGACTTTCCCTCACTTTGCCAGGTTAGGGAACGCCGCCCAGTTGTCCGCAGCTGTTTAGAGCTGTCGCGGCAAGCAGGTAGAACCAGCTGGGGTGGGTGCCAGTTCTAGGGCTGCACTCATCTTGTTTTCCCAGACCCCCTACCTGACACATGGGACAGAGGAAGACTGGAAAAAAGTGTTGTGGACAGATGAATCCAAGTTTGAGGTGTTTGGATCACAAAGAAGAACATTTGTGAGACGCAGAACAAATGAAAAGATGCTGGAAGAATGCCTGATGCCATCTGTTAACCCCTTAAGGACGGGGCCCATTTTTGTTTTTGCGTTTTCGTTTTTTCCTCCTTGTGTTTAAAAGGCCATAGCGCCTATCCACCTAGAAACCCATTTGAGCCCTTATTTTTTTGCGTCACGCATTTTTTTGCGTGTACTTTGTAATGACAGGCTGAATTTTTGCATTTGGTACACTACGAAACCAGAAAAAAATTCAAAGTGTGGTGAAATTGAAAAAAAAAACGCATTTCTTTTATTTGGGGGAACTGTGTTTTTACGCCATTCGCCCTGGGGTAAAACTGACTTGTTATGCATGTTATGCATGATTAAAACGATATATAACATGTATAACTTATATTGTATCTGATGGCCTATAAAAAATTCAAACCAGCCGGAAGTAAACGAGTGCCGAGCCGGGGACGGCGCCATCTTGGACGAGTCCCCGGCCGGCATCAGTAACGGAGATCGCTCCTCCGGGACAACGTCCGGGACACGACCCACTAGATCTCCCCCACCAGGGAACGGTTGCCTCCGGTAATCGCTGGTAAGGTGGGAGATTTGTACAGGGTAAAAGGGATTCTGAATAAGGAAGGCTATCACTCAATTTTGCAACGCCATGCCATACCCAGTGGACAGCGCTTGATTGGAGCCAATTTCATCCTACAACAGGACAATGACCCTAAACACACCTCCAAATTGTTCAAGAACTATTTACAGCAGAACTTGGACATCTGGTATTCTATCGGTAATGGAGTGGCCAGCGCAGTCACCAGATCTGAACCCCATTGAGCTGTTGTGGGACTGTATGGTGCGCCAGAAGTGCCCATCCAACCAATCCAACTTGTGGGAGCTGCTTCTAGAAGCGTGGGGTGCAATTTCTCCAGCTTACCTCAACAGATTAACAGCTAGAATGCCAAAGGTGTGCAATGCTGTAATTGCTGCAAAAGGAGGATTCTTTGACGAAAGCAAAGTTTGATGTAAAAACAATGTTATTTCAAATACAAATCATTATTTCTAACCTTGTCAATGTCTTGACTATATTTTTAATTCGTTTCACAACGTATGGTGGTGAATAAGTGTGACTTTTGAACGGTAGTGTTTTTATATATATATATATATATATAAAATTTCTGTTACTGACAAAATCCTGCATACTGAGACCAATATTACCAGTATACAACGGGGAAAAAATACTCTACCACAACCACTACCATCACCACCATATTGTTATTGACCAGATCCAGTATACTAAATCCAATAAAACACAGTACCAGATAACAAGTAACAAATATTACCAACACATACTGACTAATACCACCACTGCTACTGACTAATATCACCACATACTGACTTATGCCACCACTGCTACTGAATAACACCACCACAAAATGAGTAACATCACCTCTGCTACTGAATAAAATGAGCTGTACAAAGATCACCTCATACAGTCATCTAGAGGTAGCCCCAGCTCTACACAGGTTCTGTACACCATATACATTACAGTGCAGTTATATCAGGTGACTCACAGGGGACTTCTTCTCTGATCAGAATTGTTTTCAACTTCTTCTCCATCTGCCCTGGGCCATTATGAGAACTTCTCCAAGCCACAAATCTACAGAATCTGCCAGACAGACATATTAGGCTCCTCGCTCTGGCACCATCCTCATCTCTCTGCAAACTGCACATCTGTACTAGCCCCTTTGTCCCCTCATGTAGTGGGTAGGGTGACTCTATGTGATCCCCCTTACAGTATATGCCCCCCTCTGTGTAGCCTCCTTATAGATGCCCCTTGTTCAGTCTTCCATATAAATAGCCTCGTGTGCATCTCTTTAAAAGCCCTGCCCATGTGTAGTCCCCCTATAGTAGATGCCCCCACTGGGCATCTCCTATTATATACACCCCCCCTTGTAGTCCCCCTTATAGATGGCTCCACCTGTTGTCCCCCTTATAGATGGCCCCCCCTATGTGTTCCCCCTCATAGATGGCCCCCTTGTAGATGGTCCCCCTATGTTGTCCCACTTATAGATGTCCCCCGTGTTGTACCCCTAAATATAGATGGCAAACTATGTTGCTCCACTATGTTGTCCCTTTATAAATGGCCCCCCTATGTTGTCCCCCTATATATAGATGGTTTCCTATGTTGCCCCCTAATAGATGCCTCCTCCCATGTTGTCCCCCTTATAGATGCCCCCTATGTAGCTCCTCCTTATAGATGTCCCCCCTCCCATGTTGTCCCCTTATAGATAGCCCCTATGTGGCTCCCCCTAATAGATGCTCCCCTCCCATGTTGTCCCCTTATAGATGGCAAAGCAGATTAAATTACACAAGAACAAAACACAACTCACCCAGCAACGCGCTCGCCCGTCAAGCCTCTCTTCTCTTGGACTGGCAGTGCAGTGGCAAGGCCACAGCCCCCCCCCCATGACAGGCCAAGTCACAGTTCGACCACTGTGACCATGGTAGCTACGCCACTGCTCCTCTGCACACAAAAGCAACTACCCGCCTCCAGGAAGTGGAGCACACTTTATATAGAGGGGGAAGTGCTGAAATCACAGAGGGGCTTGCAGGTGATTGGATAATCCCTTGTTCCCGCCAAATGACAGTACTGTAAGCTAACATGTGCATCCACCATCACGGCCGCCATGTTTAGTGCATTTTGGAACAAATTACGCTGAATTAGCTTTCCACAATGATTCACCAGATTTGCTTTGCTCATCTCTGTTCATTCTAAGAGCCAAACTGAATGGAACAAATAGGTAGGAGTGCTGCGGGATGGGGGCTACAGCTAGCCTTATGCTGCGTTTACACGTAAGCGAACGATCAAACGACGAACGAAAAATCATTCATTTTGATCTTTCAACATGTTATCAAATCTTCGTCGTTCGCAAAAAATTCGCCGATCGTTCGGTGTAAACAATCGTCGCGCGATAGTCCGGCCGCCCGCCGCCTGGCCCCCTGCTCGCAGCCCGGCCCCCCGTTCATCCGCAGCCCCCTGCGCCAGCTCAATCGCCCCCCCCCCCGCCCCCGCTCCGATCGCCCACCGCCGCGGCCGCTCCGATTGCCCCCGCCGCAAGCATATGTTACCTGCTCCGCGTAGCAGGTCTCCTGACATCCCCCAGCTCCGCTCTTCAGTGCACTGATTGGCTGAAGAGGAGCCGTTTGAACTTCCCGGCTCCCCTCTTCAGCCAATCAATGCAAGGCAAGTGTTGCCTTACATTGATTGGCTGAAGAGAGGAGCCGGGAATTTCAAACGGCTCCTCTTCAGCCAATCAGTGCTGCCTTGCATTGATTGGCTGAAGAAGGGATCCGGGAATTTCAAACGGCTCCTCTTCAGCCAATCAGTGCTGAAGAGGAGCACTGATTGGCTGAAGAGGAGGCGTTTGAAATTCCCGGCTCATCTCTTCAGCCAATCAGTGCACTGAAGAGCAGAGCCGAGGTTGTCGAAGACCTGCTACGCGGAGCAGGTAATGTATGCTCGCGGCGGAGGCGGCGGGGGGGGGGCGGGGGGGGCGCGGGGGGAGCGATTGGAGCGGCGTACGATTGGGCCAATTATCATTTCGTGTAAACGCAGCATTAGGCAAAGGAATATCCAATAATGCAGGATTCCAAAGTAAGTGGATAAAAAAGGCAATATAAACTGCCTAAACTAGGGAATAACATATAAGTATACACACTCCAAGTGGAAACCTGCTTCATCAATGGAAAATAGCTAAAAAATAATATCATGTTGGAGGATGCATGGTGTTTTCTTTTTTAATTCTGAATAAACAATGTGTTCATTTTAGCTGGAAATAAATAGGGAAAATGCTATGTCTACAATGTTGTTTTCGAGTACTTCAATCAAACAGAACTATGTAAATTAGTGTGTTAGGAGAACTGGGGGTATTCCTCGTTCCCCCAAGAACACCGTTTGGCCTGCCCGTCTCCTCCTTTGGTCACACCTACCTATGCATATTCAATTATACATAAGCAGGTCTTTAGGTAGACATGGCTGAAGGAAGAGGCGGACGGGCCGTATGGTGTTCTGGTGGGCCAAGGACCGTTCCCAGTTCTCCTAACATACATATAATTTACATATTTCTGTGTGATTACAGTACTTGAAAATGGCAGCCCGATTAAGAAGAGAAGACAAGTGCCAGAAACATGAGGTACATGGCTGCAGGGAGCTGTCAGCAGGTTTGTTTCACTTTGGAAAAAAAAAAGTGTAAATGTGTGGGGGGGTTTTCGAGCATTTTCTCTCCTCACATTCTAAAATAGAAATCCTTGAATCACATGATCAAAGAATCAAATGACTTGTAATGTTTGTAGATTGCAAGCCCTAGTGGGAAGGGTCCTCTCTCACTATGTACCAGTCTCTCATTTACTCTATTCATGTCATTTAGGCTTGATTTTACATTGATGAGCTGAATTAATAATGAGCTGAAAAATTCAAAAAAACGTACACAAAAATAACATCATGTTTTATTATTAGATTGTCATGCAGTAGACAAACCTATTGCCAACCTCTAGAATATTGCAGATCGCACTCCCTGCATTGCAAGGCAGGAAACATGAGTCGGAGAGAGTTGTACTGACATATAGTGGATTTACCTCACAGATGTACAGTAAGCTACTACTCATTATGGATCTAGATTTTTTGTGTGTAAGCGGTGCATGTTATTGATCTGGGGAAGCTGAGGGGTGACACTTGAGAGGATGTAGTATGTCAGATGACAGGATCAATTTCTGGTGAGATCTTGCCAATGTACAATGATTATTTGAAGATCAGGTACTTTCAATTCATTAACTCAACATGAAGTCATGTTAGACACATTTTAGCAATAAAACTGTCAAATTGAAAGACAAAATCTGAAAATATTTTACACATCATTTTGAATGATAAAAAAATCAATACATGTCTATAATTAACACAAATCTGTGCGAAAACTGTAAATTTAAAGTGGTGTCATGCTGCCTCCTGGTGGCCACATATAGAAACTTTATTTTAAGGGCTACTCCCATTTTATATTGTTATGGCATATCACTCGGATACACTGTAACAATATGTTAGGTGGGGTCAGACCTCAAATGAATGGTACTGTGTTCTAGTTCTATGTGTGGTAGGTAACTAAAAGTATCAATGTGCAGGGAAATACAGTAAGACTGGAATAATTGTTAAAAAAAAAGCCACTAAAAATGCAAAATTTGACATGGTAAAGGGGGTAATTTAAACTTTTGTTGATTGGTGGTGCACTTCCTACACAGTATATGAGTGCACTCCCTGTATACATTAGGTTCTCATGTCCTGCTCATCTTGAGATTCTGATAGCGCTGCATCAGAAGACGTGGGGCGCACCGAAAGCAAATTCCGCACAGGGAGCCACCTACACTAAAGGCCCTATTCCACGTAACGATTATCGTCCGTATTCGGCCGATATCGGCCGCTACGGATGATAATCGTCCTGTGGAATAGAGTGCAACGATCAGCCGACATCGTTCATGTCGGCTGATCGTTGCAGTTGCTTGTTTTTCAACATGTTGAAAAACAAGCGACTGATATAGCAGCGATCTGCTGGCGTCGCTCCGTTGAATAGCAGCGTCGGCAGCAGACGCTGCTATATCCTATGGGCTGCCCGGACGATCAGCGATCCTCCGAGCAGAACCCCCCCCCCCCCTCCCGCAGCTCCCGCCGCCCCTCCCGCACTCACCCGCTCGCTGCAGCCATGTTGAATAGTGGCGGCAGCGAGCGGGGAACGAGGAGCAAACGAGCGCTGAGAGCGCTCGTTTGCTCCTCTGGCGACCTGTGTAATAGGCCCTTAAGGCCGGCCCTGCTTAAACACGGCAAGAAGTGGCATTTAAGGCGTTAATGACAGGTGGCAGCGTGATCGCTGTGACCCATCATTACAGTGAGGACCAGGCTGTTGATAGCAGCCAGTCCTCCCCTCTATGAAGCGAGCTCAGCTCCTGAGCTTGCTTCATAGAGCCCTCGGACCCCCTGGCATATCAGTATATCATGACTACTTGCCCCTTGACCTAAAATGACGTCCCGGGATGTCATGAAATGGAGCCATAATACAAATTGCTGTGCAGGCAGCTCGGCAATCTTCTAATAGAGTGTGCCACTGGCAGGCTCTATGGTAAGATCGCAGATTAGACAGATCAATGCTACGCAGTGGCATAGCATTGACCAGTTTAAGCAATGCAATGAATGAATGCAATATTCTCCTAGGTAAACATAAAAAAAGTAAAACAAAAACAAAAAAACAATAGAAACATTTCAAAGAAAGAATGACATTGCCCCTCCCTTAATAAAAGTTGAAATCACCCCCCTTTCTGTCATAGAAATAAAACGAAAAAAAAAAAAATATATAAATAAACATATTATATATCATATCGTGCAATCATCCAATCTATTAAGATATAAAAATACTATTCCCGTGTGGTGAAGGGGGGAAACGTGTCAAGATTGTAGATTTTTGTCACTTATATGTGAGAAAAAAGTAATAAAAAGAAAATATAAAAAAACAAAACAAGTATGCTGCTAATAAACACTAGAGATAGTGTCCTTAGAGAGAACCAGTCAGCACAATTGTGCAAATGTAGCTCCCAGCTGCAGCAAATAGAGCTCCTACAAGGCTCCCCTACCAAATCTGTGGTGTCTTCATTGGTAAGGGCCCTATTCCACCGGACGATTATTGTTCAGATTATCATTAAATCGTTCGAATCTAAACGATAATCGTTCGGTTGAAATGCAGTTAATCCCGCCACATGCGGCCCTTAGACCTTCCGATGCGGCCCGCGGCTCCCCTGTGATGTGCGCGCTGCTCTGGTGGGGCAGGAGCCGGCATTTACAGCATCTTCCTGTGTCTGTGACACAGGAGGATGCTGTGAGTGCCGTCCCCTTCCCCACCAGAGCGGCGCACGTCTTCCTTCTCCTGCGGGCTGCGCGCGATGATGCCATTTCATCGCGAGAAGAGGACCTGTGCAGAGTGGGAGCAGAGGAAAGGTGAGGGAGATGTTTATTTTTTTATTTGGGACAGGCACTGGGGGGTTAACTAGGCTACCAGGGACATGACTGGGAGGGGGGGGGGGGTAACTAGGCTACCAGGGACATGACTGGGGGTTAACTAGGCTACCAGGGACATGACTGGGGGGTTAACTAGGCTACCAGGGACATGACTGGGGGGTTAACTAGGCTACCAGGGACATGACTGGGGGGGGGGGTTAACTAGGCTACCAGAAACATGACTAGGGGGGTTAACTAGGCTACCAGGGACATGACTGGGGGGGGGGTTAACTAGGCTACCAGGGACATGACTGGGGGGGGGGGGGGGGTTAACTAGGCTACCAGGGACATCACTGGTGGGTAAACTAGGCTACTAGGGACATGACTGGGGGATTAACTAGGCTACCAGGGACATCACTGTGTGGTTAACTAGGCTACCAGGAACATGACTGGGGGGGTTAACTAGCCTACCAGGGACATGACTGGGGGGTTAACTAGGCTACCAGGGACATGACTGGGGGGGGGGGGGGTTTAACTGGGCTACCAGGGACATGACTGGGGGGGTTAACCAGGCTACCAGGGACATAACTTGGGGGGGGGGGGGGGTTAACTAGGCTACCAGGGACATGACTGGGGGGGGGGGGTTAACTAGGCTACCAGGGACATCACCGGGGAGGTTAGCTAGGCCTACCAGAGGCATAACTGGGGAGGATAACTAGACTACAAGGGGCATGACTTGGGGGTTAACTAGACTACAAGTATACTCTCAAGTTCCGGCAGAGTATATTGCTACATTGGGTCACGGAAAAGAAAGAAAGAAAGCAGCACTGAGCAGGTTAGCAATCACATAGACAATTCTATATAACTTTGCATGAACATTTAAATGAGATGTAATTTTCAAGATCAGGAGTTTCCCTTTAAGTTTCAAGGTCACACGTTTGTTCTGATGGCTGCTTGTAAAGTTCTAAAATTGTCATTTTGTTTAGCAGCCAAAGAGTCCCATAGAGTTGTATGAGCCAGAGTAGAAATGAATGAATCTACAGTAGGAATAAAGCAAAGCAGGAGGCTGTTGGGCTTTGAAGTCTGCTCCACTCCGTGCCGCTCAGGGACTGGCTGGCAAATTTTAGCCTGGGGGCAAGCACACAGCAGTGGCCCATGAGTAGCGACCAATCATCGGGGTACATTCATATATACTTAATCCGCTCCGAATTTAATGTTGCAGATTTTAGGAATTTATAATTATGAAATCAGCATCAAATCTGCAACGGATTAAGTAAGTGTAAAAAGACTCTTGTCGGGGTTCTTCAAGATTACAAAAAGCACAGCTACTTTCTTGCAAAAACAACTGAGCTTCAAAACCTACACAAAACCTGAGGACAAGAGTAGTACTGTTTCTGGAAGAAAGCTGCCATGTTTTTCTAAGCCTGGATAACCTCTTTAAAGAGAATCCATGAGGTCCATATGAGGCACAAAGCGGCAGATCCCAGCAGACAGGTGCAGGGGTGATAGAAGTGATTGGACATTTAATACTGCTGATCACCGACTGTAAAGATTTAAAGGGGTAGTGCGGTGCTACACATTTATTCACTTAATAACACACATTACAAAGTTATACGGGGAAGGAGGCCATTCACTTAAATAACAAACATTACAAAGTTGTATAACTGTGCAATGTGTATTATTTAGTGAATAAATATGTAGCACCGCACTACCCCTTTAAGATCATCCATTACCAGCTGAAGTGTCACAGAGGTGGAGCTGAGCAGCAGCAGCATTTCCCTACCTGGCTTCTACCTGCTCTGACTGACATATAGGGGGATGCTGCTGCCACTGCCGTCACTGACACTTCAGCTGGTTATGAAAAAGGCAATTTTAAAAGTTTACAAATGGCGACTAAAGGTTCTGTCAGCTATATCTCCCTAACATCTGTCTGGTGGCATCTGCAGCTCTGTATCTAACAGATTCCCTCTAAAGGGCTTATTCACAGTTCAAAAAACTGAATACTGATCCTAAATATAAATCCACCATATAAACACAAATATTACTAATGATACCAGTATACACAGGGAAAATAATACACCATGACCACTGCCACCTTCACGACACAGTGACTGGATATTACCACTGTACTGATACTGTATAAAATCTACTATAAAAAGACCAATATTCTCCCTAAGCAGTGACCATATAGAGGTAGCTTTAGCCTACCCTGGTTCTATAGATGTTATAAGTGATTATAGTGCAGCAACATCCAGTGTCTTACAGGGGGCGTCTTCTCTGCATGAATTGCAAGTGATTTTTTTGGTAATCATAGTTGTTAATTGTTGCCGTTTCTTTTCCATCTGGCCCTGCTATCACCAAGTCTTCTCAAGTCATCTGCATACGATCTGTCAGACAAACATTTTAGGCTCTTCATTCCAGCATCATGCTATTTTCTATACAAAGTGCTCATGTGTATTGCTTCACACAGTTAGGCCGGGTTCACACTAAGCAAAACTAGCGGAATTCTGTGGCGGAATTGTCCGCCGCGGAATGCCGTTAGCCTCCCTCTCATAATGGGAGTCTATGGGAGGCGTGCGCTCCTGCTCTATCCGCGCTGAAGAATGAACATGTTCATTCTTCAGCGCGGAGAGACGATGTGGGAACAGCAGCACACGCCTCCCATAGACTCACACTATGAGAGGGAGGCTAACGGCATCTGCTAGTTTTGCTCAGTGTGAACCCGGCCTTACAGTGCTCCTCTGTGCCCCCATATATGCAGTTAGGCCCAGTTTGAGCCTCCCAATGGTAGCCAGACCCCTTTATGTTCCCATATATTATTAGGCCCCCTCTGTGCTTCCATATAGTAATAGGACTCTGCCCCCATACCTTTTATGCCCCCTAAAGTAATTAGGTCCCTCTGTGCGCAATATAGCAGTTTGGCACTCTTTGTGCCCCATATAGGCCTCCACCCTAACCCTGCATAGTATTAGGCCCCCTCTGTGCCTGCATATACTATAGGCCCCTAGTTCCTCCGTATAGTATAGTCCTCTTCTGTGCAGAAGTCCCCATAGAGTACAATTCCCTAATGTGCAGCACTCCCCCCTACCATATCCCCACTGTGCAACAAAACCCATATAATGTAGCCCCCCTCTTCCTGTACAGCAGCTCCACGTAGTATAGCCCTGCCCCTTTCCTGTGTAGCAGCCCCATGTAAAGTAGCCCCCCTGTGTTTTCCCCACATAGTATATGCCCCTCAGAGTAGCCCCCACTTAGTGTAGGCCCCTCAGAGTAGCCCCACTTAGTATAGGCCCCTCAGAGTAGCCCCCACATAGTATAGCCTCCACATAGTATAGGTACCTGTGTAGCCCTCACATACTATAGTTCCCTTTGTTGCCCCCACATAGTACAGCCCTTCCCCGTGTAGCCCCGTAGTATACCCCCTCTGTGTAGCCCTCACATAGTATAGCCATCCCCTGTAGCCCCCTCTAGTATAGGCCCCTCTGTATTCCCCACATAGTACAGCCCCCTCTGTGTAGCCCCACATAGTATAGCCCTCCCCATGTAGCCCCCACATAGTATAGCCACCCCCCCTGTAGCCCCCCCCATAGTAAAGGCCCCTCTGTAGCCCCCACATAGTATAGTCCCCCTCTGTGTAACCCCCTCATAGTACAGGTCCTTTTGTAACCCCCACATAGTGTACCCACCCGTGTGTAGTCCAACATAGTATAGGCCCCTTTGTAGCCCCCCAACAGTATAGACCCCCTGTGTAGCCACCCATAGTATAGACCCCCTTTGTAGCCCCAATGGTATAGACCCCCTGTGTAGTCCCCCATAGTGTAGACCCTCTGTGTAGCTTCCCATTGTATAGACCACCTGTGTAGCCCCCCCCCCCCCATTGTATAGAACCCCTTTGTAGCCCCCACATCGCAGCATTCATGTGAAAAATAAAAAACAAAAATGCACCTCTCCTGGATCCAGCAGCAGCGTCTCCCTCTGGTCTCGGACTTCTCTCCTCTCCTGCTCGGCGGCGAACATGTGACTAGAGATGAGCGGACCGTCGGACTTTCGGTCCGACGGCATCGGCGCTCTCTCATCATGCCTGTGATCCCGGGGCTGTGGCAGTGAGCTTCTGGGCCGGTGTGAAGCAGGGTGTATGTGCCAGAAGCTCACTGAACTTGTTAGAGACACGGCGGCTGCAGCCCCTATATATACACTCACCGGCCACTTTATTAGGTACACCATGCTAGTAACGGGTTGGACCCCCTTTTGCCTTCAGAACTGCCTCAATTCTTCGTGGCATAGATTCAACAAGGTGCTGGAAGCATTCCTCAGAGATTTTGGTCCATATTGACATGATGGCATCACACAGTTGCCGCAGATTTGTCGGCTGCACATCCATGATGCGAATCTCCCGTTCCACCACATCCCAAAGATGCTCTATTGGATTGAGATCTGGTGACTGTGGAGGCCATTTGAGTACAGTGAACTCATTGTCATGTTCAAGAAACCAGTCTGAGATGATTCTAGCTTTATAAAAGGACGCTGGTTGACCTCAGGGAGATCAACCAAAACACCGCAGAGACACCATCACGTGTCTCAACGTCAGTGTATTCTAGAACATTGCCCCCTGGGAAATCGAATATGCAAAAGAACACTGCAGAGACACCATCACATGTCTCGACGTCAGTGAACTAGCCAGACCTTCCCTCCGGGAAGGAACAACCAAGCCAAAGCGTTCTCCAGTCAAGGAAACCACCTCAGCAAGGTATCCATCCACAGACAGCTGTTTCGGGGTTTTTGCCCCTCATCAGTGTGGAGTAGGTTTCTGGCTAGTGGGAGCAATGACTAGTATGTGCATGCAAAAGGACGCTGGTTGACCTCAGGGAGATCAACCAAAACACCGCAGAGACACCATCACGTGTCTCAACGTCAGTGTATTCTAGAACATTGCCCCCTGGGAAATCGAATATGCAAAAGAACACTGCAGAGACACCATCACATGTCTCGACGTCAGTGAACTAGCCAGACCTTCCCTCCGGGAAGGAACAACCAAGCCAAAGCGTTCTCCAGTCAAGGAAACCACCTCAGCAAGGTATCCATCCACAGACAGCTGTTTCGGGGTTTTTGCCCCTCATCAGTGTGGAGTAGGTTTCTGGCTAGTGGGAGCAATGACTAGTATGTGCATGCAAAAGGACGCTGGTTGACCTCAGGGAGATCAACCAAAACACCGCAGAGACACCATCACGTGTCTCAACGTCAGTGTATTCTAGAACATTGCCCCCTGGGAAATCGAATATGCAAAAGAACACTGCAGAGACACCATCACATGTCTCGACGTCAGTGAACTAGCCAGACCTTCCCTCCGGGGAATCAGGGGATGAGGTTCAGAAGGTAGGCATCATCATGTCCCTCCTTCAAGGGCCACCACAGGAGTGGGCATTTTCTCTACCAACTGACTCCCCTGACCTACAGAGCCCCGACCAGTTCTTTTCCGCTTTAGGTCTACTGTATGATGACCCTGACTGTGCAACTGAACGACAGCTGACTGGATTGAGACAGGGCCGACGTCCAGTAGAGGAGTACTGCTCAGAATTCCGGCAGTGGAGCGGTCTCTCCACGTGGAACGATTCGGCTCTCAGATATCAGTTTCGGGTGGGTCTCTGTGACAGATTGAAGGATATGTTGGTGGCATATCCTACTCCTGACTCGCTTGAGGACAGCATGACTCTAGCCATCAGAGTTGACTGGCGACTCAGGGACCGACAGAGAGAGAAGGGTACCCCTGACCACCCTAGAGCCCCCGTATCACCGCTCTCACACCCCAAACCATCCCTCCCAGTCTTACCATCACCCGAAGAGCCGATGCAGTTGGATGCCACCGATGCTAAAGCCCGACGTGCCCATCGCCTGCAGAATAACTTATGTCTTTATTGCGGAAGGGCAGGACACCAAGTTCGGCAATGCCCTTCCAGGCCGGGCCCATCGCCGGAAAACTTCAGCGCCTGAGAGATTGTCTGTATGAGCTGTCTGTATGAGTGTAACAACAATACTATGTGCATGTGGGGGATGGGCGGTGAGAAGTGCGGGAGGAGAGTGTGGGCAGGTGACCTGTATGTGGTTCTGCAGCAGGTTGAGGTGTATTAGGAGGTTCTGCACCAGCTGAGGTGTATTATGAAAGGCTAGGGACATACTTGTATTTTTCCTGCTCTGCAGACAACAACAAAATGGCGCTGCCCAGTAGTACACATAATAGAACCTTTCCCCTCTTTGTTTCCCTGTGAGAAGAGGAGGTAGGTGATGATGTCACTGCAGTTGAGCAGAGACTGCATCTTTTTTTCAGCAGCCGGCTTTCAGGCTGCTTTTACCAGCATTTTCCTGCTGGAGCTCCCCCTGGTGGCCATCACTGGGAAATATGAAAAATTAGATCGTAAATTATTCATATTTCCTTACATGTAAAAAAATGAAAAACACATATAAATTTAACAAAAAAAAAAAAACAAATTCAGTTTTAACACTTTCAAATTTTTTTTTTACTTTGCGACACATTCCCTTTAAGTCTAAAAATAAGTGGGAACATAGCCACTGTTGGCAAATTATAAAGTATGCAGTGACCAATCTTGGCCACTACACAGTGAACAGAACTTCAGCTTCCTGATTCCTTCCTGATTAAAGCGACTCTGTACCCACAATCTGTCCCCCCCCTCCCCCCCCAAACCGCTTGTACCTTCGGATAGCTGCTTTTAATCCAAGATCTGTCCTAGGGTCTGTTTGGCAGGTGATGCAGTTATTGTCATAAAAAACAACTTTTAAACTTGCAGCCCTGTGTCAAATTGGCGTGGCCTAGAGTGTCTATGCCCAAGGATTGCGAGGCCCATCTGTCCATCCTCCCCGCCCTCTTCATCATTAGGAATGTCCCTGGAACATTTTCTCCAATTCGTTTAGGCACATGTGCAGTGTTCAGGTGATAAATAGGAAAAATCCTGCCCGGGGGCTTTCAGAGTGATGTGGAGGGTGGGGAAGAGGGCCAGAGGGGCATTGCAATCCTATAGCATACATACTCTAGGCCACGCCAAGTTGACACAGGGCTGCAAGTCTAAAAGATGTTTTTTGTGACAATAACTGCATCACCTGCCGAACGGACCCCAGGACAGATCTTGGATTAAAAGCAGCTATCTGACAATACAAGCGGTTTGGGAGGGTCAGATTGCGGGTACAGAGTCGCTTTAAACCTGATGTCTTGAATGTATAACGATCCTCAATAAGTGTAGAGACAGCATCCAAAAATAGTGAAAAAAAGTGTAGCTTTATTCACCAAGCCATGCAACGTTTCGGCTGTATATCAGCCTTTCTCAAGCATAAGTGATTAGTGAACATATGAGCTCATGTGAACATGAGCTCACGCATGCCCAGTGTGTACCGACCTGTGTTACATGATGCAGGACGCCATCTCCGTTTGTCGGCAGAGCTGGTAATTATGTTTTTAACTATGTTTATACTGTACTATTAACTTTATCTCACCATCGGTGTTATATGTTCACATTATGACACATGAATCATGTTTATTCTATACGAGGATCACGCTATTAATGAGTTATGGATTGCATATCCCTTATGATGTTATTTGATCATTTATATTAATCATGTTTATTATTGATTGATTACACGATTACACTGTATGTACTTCACGTGTGTATATGAAGACTGCCTTTGGCACTAATCACTTATGCTTGAGAAAGGCTGATATACAGCCGAAACGTTGCATGGCTTGGTGAATAAAGCTACACTTTTTTTCACTATTTTGGATGCTGTCTCTACACTTATTGAGGATTGCTGTCGGACTTGATCCAGTCTGGTGAGGCGTGCATCTGTTACTTCTTACTCATATTGATTGACTTATCCACTGAGTGCTGTTGGACCTCTCTTACTGTTGAATGTATAACGGTCTTAAAGTGTACCTATCATCTTAAGCGGGCCGCAAGATATACTGTAAGAATCCTGCCACCACACTACTAATCCAGACGTGAGCCATTAAAATCATTTTTTGTTGGCTGCATAGGCCACACAATTTATTGAGATTTGTAAAAGCGCTTGAACAATAGAAGAGATACATGTGCAGGGGCTGTTTTTATAATCACTGACTAAGGCTACATTCACACGTTCCGTGTTCTGACGTGGAATGCCTGTAACGGACTTTGCCCCACCCGGGCAGCATCTGTGATAATATGCTAGGAGCGAGAGAACTGTACAGATATGTGCTGCGCTCTAATAAAGAAGCCGTGTGGCACTGTCATTACAGTGCGGCGCATATCAGTACAGTTCCCCCGCTCCCAGCATCTAATTACAGATGCTGCCCAGGTGGGGGAGAGTCAGTTACAGGCATTCCACATCCGTGTTCCGTGCGGATTCCGTGTGAATGCAGCCTTAGGGTGCGTTTACACAGAGAGATTTATTTGACAGATTATGGAAGCCAAAACCAGGAACACACTATAAGGTAACAGGTAAGAAAGGAGAGACTGAAATTCCTCCTCTTCTCATATCCATTCCTGGCTTTAGCTTCAAAAATTAAGAATTATGACTTACCGATAATTCGGTTTTCATGAGCCATAATGACAGCACCACTGGAGAGATTGCCCCTTGACCCTGCATGGGAACAGGAACAGAGAGGTTAAAAAGCCCGTCCCCCCGGTCCACCTCAGTGACTACCAACGATTAAAACAGATAGACCACAGAAGTACCACCAAAAGAAAGAAGAAAAGGGTAATTTAAGGGTGCTGTCATGATGGGCTCATGAAAACTGAATTATTGGAGAGTCATAATTCTAAATTTACAAAAATCGCTATCATGACAGCACCACCGGAGACATAACAGCTATTAAATTAGGGAGGGACAACAGCCTGGAGCACGCTACGTCCGAAGGACAGGTCCTGAGTAGACACTAAATCTAGCTTAGGCTGGGTTCACACTGCGTTTTTGCAATCCGTTTTCTTCATCCGTATTTTGCAAAAAACAGATGCATTTGTGTGCATCCATTTTGATCAGTTTTTCCATTAACTTCCATTGTAAAAAAAACGGATCAAAACTGATCAGTTTTTTTTGACGGACACAAAAACGTAGCTGACACTACTTTTGTGTCCGTCAAAAAAAACAGAACCGTTTTGATCCGTTTTGAAGCCTGCATATAAGACTATTAAATGCAGCTGTCATGTTTGACAGGTGCATTTAACGGTCTTAATTAGCAGGAACGGCGATCGGCGGCTCCCGCTAAAAGCCGTGGTCCTGTGCTGCAGATAGCAGTCAGGATCGCGGCAGTTCAGAGTGGGGTCGCTGCGCGGCCCCCCTCTGAACTTCCCGAGCGGACACTAGCTGTACAGTTCCGTCATGTGTCCTTAAGAGGTTAAGGTAAGCATCTTCAAAGGCGCTTCCTCCAACGGCTCAAAGGGGGGTTGCGCGAGAGCCGATAAAACCAGGTTGAGATTCCAAGAAGGAGCCCTATTGGTAAGTTTTGGTTTCAATCGGGCAACAGCTTTAAAAAATATTTTAATCCATTTATGATGACCAACCAGGTAATCATACATACAACCTAAGGCCGCCACCTGGACCTTAAGAGTACTTGGAGAAAAACCTTTGTCCAGAGCGTCCTGTAAAAATTCCAGAATTTTAGGAAAGTTAGGAGAGATCTTCTGAAGGGCTACAAAAGGCTACAAATTTATTCCACGGTCTTAGATAAATCTCTGCCGTGGAAGGTTTACGGCTTGACAGGAGAGTCTGGACCACTCTGTCCGATAGACCCCGACCCCGAAGCCTGGACTTTTAAACATTCAAGCTGCCAGATGAAGTGTCTTTAGATCTGGATACAGAATGGGTTCTTGAGAAAACAAGTCCTTCCTCATGGGAAGGAGATAAGAGTCTTCTTCCACTAGAAGATGTAGAAGGCTGAACCAACTCCTCTTCAGCCAATAAGGAGCCACAAGAATCATTCTTGTCCTTTCTCTGTGAATCTTCTGCAACACTCGTAGAATGAGAGGAAGAGGAGGAAACCCATAAGCCAGATGAAAATTCCATTGAATGGACAGAGCATCGACTGCCAACGGACAGTCCTTTGGATTCAGGGAGCACAAGGAAGAAACTTTCTTGTTTTTCCTGGAGGGAAAAAGATCTATGAGAGGAAGGCCCCATCTTTCCACTAGGGTCTGAAAGGTTTTTCTTGTTCCCCATTCCCCTGGATCCAATTGCTGACGACTCAGGAAGTCTGCCACTGTATTCAGTTCTACTTTGAAATGAACTGCCGAAATTGACAGGGTAAATTTTTTCCCCAGGAAAAAAATCTTCTTTACCAGGGCCTGAAGGGGACCAAGCCTTGTGCGTCCTTGATGGTTCAGGAATGCCACCTTAGTTACATTGTCTGAGTAAATCTTGAGGTGATGGTTCCTCACTAACGGAGTAGACCTCTTTAGCGCTTCCCAGACTGCTCGAAGTTCCTTGAAGTTTGATGAACAAGACTTCAGGTAAGGTGGCTATTGACCTTGCAGATGCTGATCTAAGATCTGGGCTCCCCAGCCCCAGGCACTGGCATCTGTTGTAAGAGAAACAACTGGATCTAGGATCCGGGAAGAACCTTTCAAGAGATTTTTTGTGTTCAACCACCACTGGAATAATGACCTCTTCCTACCTCGGAAGGGGGAAATGGACAAACTGCTCTTAAACATGGCAATTTGCATATTCCTTCCAGAATTTTCAGATGCATGGAATGAGAAAGGGGGGGGGGGGTGATACGAAATCTTTGGGGAGGTAGCGAAGAAAATTTGATTTTGTATCCTTTTTTCACAATATTTAGGACCCACTGACTTGAGGTTATACTTGCCCAGGAATGATAAAAATGGGCTAACCTGCCTCCCACTGGCCAGCCGTCACTGTTTTAGATCTGACGAGTTGGGGTTAAGGGGAAAATCCTTTCCCTTGCCTCCTTTGGAGTAGCTCAGTCTTCCACTTTTTCCTTTTCCTCTATAGCCTCTGCCTCTGGAACTTGAGGGACAAAAAAATTATTTTTTTCTGGGCCTTCTCTTCTGGAAACCCTTTCTTTTTCCTAGAGGCTTCTTCCAGAATCTTATCCAACACAGGACAAAATAAAAGTTTCCCTTCAAAAGGAATGGAACAAAGCTTGCTCTTAGAGGCAGCATCGCCCTGCCAATGCCTTAACCAAAGAGCTCTACGAGCTGAGCTGGATAAGGTACCAGACTTGGCCACCATCCTGACATACTCTGCGGAGGCATCCGCCAAAAATCCTGCCGCTGTCTTCAACATAGGAACTGATGCCAGAATCTTCTCCCGTGATGTATTTGATTTCATGTTTTTCCAGTCGGTCCAGCCAAACATACAGAGCCCATGCCACACTGGTAGCCGCAATATTTGGCTTAAGAATAGAGGCTGATGCCTCCCAGGTTCTCCGCAATAAGCCTACCATTTTGCGGTCCATCGGCTCCTTAAAGTGTCACTGTTGTGAAATTTTGTTTTTTGCAGAAATCAATAGTACAGGCTCTGATTACAGCTGTCACCCAGCTCTGTGCCTGTAATCCCTTTGTTCTCTGCTTTCTGCTAACTCCCTCCTTCCTCCTCCCCCCTCCCCTCTCTATAGGAACAGACAGAGTGTGACTCATGCAACAAGTCACAATTTTCAGATTTTTTGCAGTGGATGGAAGAGGAGAGGAGGGAGGGGGGGACCTGGGAAAAGGCTTTTTAAATGCAGATAATGGCAGATTTGGCTAATAAACCCAATTACAAAGTTTCTTAAAATCACCTGGACTATTGATTTCTGCAAAAAAAAAACAAAAAACAACAGTGACTCTTTAAGTTGAGAGGCATCTTCAAATGTCAAGGCCGTCTTCTTGACTACCTTTGCCACTTGCACATCCACTTTGGGTATTTCCTCCCAAAGAGCAGAATCCTCATCTTTAAAGAGAAGCCTGGCTCTAAAATTCCTTTGACACTTGAAGCAGTCTTTCAGGTTTCTTCCAGTCGTTAACAGGTGCAAGATAGAAATAATGGGGGACGTTTATCACAAATGTGCTCAGCCAATCAGCAGCTGATGACGCGGCAGAAGAGGGCTGGCATGAGGGACAGCTGGAGTGGTTCGGCTGGCCTCCCGAAGATAATGTCGTCGACACAAGATGGTGGCCGGGGTCAACAGCGAACATGTAATTATAATGCACCAACACTTCCGGGGTGGGGGGAAACACGGGGAAGGGGGCCATTCACTTAAATAACACACATTACAAAGTTGTATAACTTAGTAATGTGTGTTAATTAGTGAATAAAAGTTAAACACCGCACTATCTACAATTTTTTTTTTCTTTTTATCTCCATGCACGTATTATGATCAAGCATCTTTTGTCTTTGACCTTGAAACCCACAAAAAGGACTTTATCCAATATTATCTTACATGGGAAGTTTTGCCTTGTTTTTTGTCTAGGTGGGATTAGCAGTGCCAGCTCTGATTCTGTGCCGTTCAGCATCATTTCATTGTGTTACTGCATTTTTGTGAAGACGCTGCAGTACTGCAATGACTCTCCAACATGAGTAAACATAGCCCTAATTTCACTGCAGACTTTTGCACAGAGAGTGAAGTTGCAGCAGATGCTTCTGTCATTCCTTTAAAAGTTAGAGGCTGGTCAGAGATGGTGAATCACTCAAGGGATTGAGGGATCCAGCCATGGGGATTGAGGGATCCAGCCATGCCTCCTGTGACATCACGCCCTGCCCCCTGTCTGCATCATCAGCATGTGCTCACCAAACACACACAATGTGAGACAGAGGCATGTAATCTCTTGAGGGGGAAGAGCAGAGGGAGCAGGAGACAAAGTGGATTAGCCCATAGGCCAGTTTTCTTCAGTTTCTGGATGTCAATCAGCAACCAGTGTGGTAGAACTGCACAGATATGGTAATGCATTATACAGACACATCTATATGAAACTTTTAATAGGAAAAAAAAAAAAGTTTTCCTTATATGGAGTTCCCCTTTAATTCTCTATTTCAGCTTATACTTTTAGGGTACAAACCCACTTGCCGGATCTGCAGCGAGTCTCCTTGCTGCGTTTTTGCAGCGAGACTCGCTGCAGATCCTGGCCCTATACTTTCAATAGCAGAGAAACTCGCAGCAGGGATGTACATCCCTGCTGCGATTTTGTCTGCAGCCCACCCCATTAACCCCCCGGCCGCCGGACATTATACATTACCGGGTCCCCGTTCCTGCTTGCTTGGGGGCTCCCGGTGTCTTCACGGCCCGCCTGGCCAATCAGTGTGCTGCGGCGGGACAGCGCACTGATGTGCCGGGAGCCGCCGAAGCAAGCAGGCGCCGGGATCAGGTAATGTATATCCTGCAGCCCCGATCGCCCCCAGCCCCACGATCGCCCCCAGCCCCCGGCCGCACGATCGCCCCCAGCCGCACGATCGCCCCCAGCCCCCGACCTCACGATCGCCCCCAGCATCGCAGCCCCCGGCCGCACGATCGCCCTAAGCGGGCGATCATGCGGCCGGGGGCTGGGGGGCTGCGGGCGATCGTGCGGCCGGGGGCTGCGATGCTGGGGGCGATCGTGCGGCCGGGGGCTGCGGGGCTGGGGGCGATCGGGGCTGCAGGATATACATTACCTGATCCCGCTTGCTTCGGCGGCTCCCGGCACGTTCCGCCCGGCCAATCAGTGCGCTGCCCCGCCGCAGCACACTGATTGGCCAGGCGGGCCGTGAAGACACCGGGAGCCCCGAAGCAAGCAGGAACGGGGACCCGGTAATGTATAATGTCCGGCGGCCGGGGGGTTAATGGGGCGGGCTGCAGACAAAATCGCAGCAGGGATGTACATCCCTGCTGCGAGTTTCTCTGCTATTGAAAGTATAGGGCCAGGATCTGCAGCGAGTCTCGCTGCAAAAACGCAGCAAGGAGACTCGCTGCAGATCCGGCAAGTGGGTTTGTACCCTTAAGTAAATTTTAAAAATAGGTCTTTTTTTCAATAGCATTTGGCCTATGTTTCCTTTCACATAATACCTAAAATATGTAGATGATGTAGCTTTACCTATGATGTTATAGATACATATTCACATGATTTGTTTTAAGGTTTTCTTTATTTCCATAATTACTTCATTAGGTCAGTGTTCAGTTTAGACTTTGATCTTTAATTAAATAGTCAAAAAAGGGTGATTCAGTGCATGAATGAAAATAAACCAAAAACAAAAGTAAAAGGCAAAAACAACGGGATAATCCCTGGGATCATAAATACTTAAAATATTTAACCCTCAAAGTTAAATCCTGAGTACCAACAGACAGAAGTCTGTTTCTCCGAGGCAGAAGGGAACATCTGCATCCTGTGATAACCATATTAAACTACCAATCTGTTCTGATAAAAACACTTTTGAAGGCTTCATGTTCAGATCCATGCAAAGGAGTAAAAAGGGTCATCTTGAAGTTCAGTCTCCAGTGCTTAAAAAAAACAAAGAGAATGCTTTTGTGGTAGCAGAACCCCCTTCTCAGGGGTATCAGGATGCCAATGGTCAAGACTTGGAATGTATCTTCACATCTGTTTTGGTTTCAAGGCCACTTTCTGGACTAATTTATAAAGCATGCCAAAGTTCTGTGAAAAGACAAAATTTATCAGATTTCAGGCATGAAAAAGCAAATGCAGGCCAAGAAGTGATATTTCTGAAAATCAGACTATAGTGTAAAGAGACTTGCCAGTAAACAACCATAAAATGTAAATATTGTAGGGGGGAAGAGCAGCAGATCAGTATTTGCGAGTAGAGTATTTTTTTTTTATGTTTTATTGTGTTTATTAAAGAAAGATTAACATTGAGGCCATAATCACACAACGTATGTTTTGTGTAAATCACGGCCATTGTTGCAATTTGCAACAACGGCCGTGATTTACACAAAACATATGTTGTATTGTGAATTAATGTAATCCTGCCGGAGCGTATACACATAGTATACACTCCAGCCGTAATTCCATCAGTCTGCATGAAAAACTGACATGTCAGTTTTCTGCAGCCGCTATTCATTAAATAGCCCCTGCAGAGAACCTGTCAGTTCACACAATGGAGCGTGTGGCTCTGGCCGCATGCTCCAATGTGTGCAGTGGTGAATTCGAATGCGTGTGCACACGGGTGCGCCTGCAACCAAATTCAGCAGAAATGAAGATCGTCCGGCTGGTGCTGAAGTAGCGGTCGGGATGATCTTCAGTAACAAAAGTTCTATCGAGCAAAGGGCCCAAGAAAACAATCAAGTACACAATCACCCTTATAAGAATAAGTTACAGTTATAATGAAGATCTACATTTAGGCTGGGTTCACACTACGTATATTTCAGTCAGTATTGCAAACAAAACCAGGAGTGGATTAAAAACACAGAAAGGATCTGTTCACACAATGTTGAAATTGAGTGGATGGCCGCCATATAACAGTAAATATCGGCCAATATTTCAATATAACAGCCGTTCTAAAATAACAGCAAATATATGCCAGTAAATGGCGGCCATCCAATTTCAACATTGTGTGAACAGATCCTTTCTGTGCTTTTAATCCACTCCTGGTTTTGGTTGCAATACTGACTGAAATATACGTAGTGTGAACCCAGCCTTAAACTGTAACTTTAGTGGGACAGTTTAATTTTTCAGTATTTCAGGTTTCTTTCACACACACTACAGTGGAACCTCAGATTAAGAGTAAGGTATGCAAGCAATTTGAAAGCCATGCTCACATTATTAAGAAATTGTAACTCGGTATATGAGCAAAGTTTTGTAATACAAGCTCCCCCTTGTGCCCGCATCAGGATACTGCATTTACTGTACTGAGTGGAAGGCCTTCACAGAAACAGCTCACCTCTCTTCACCTTCTGTTGCAGATCTACTTGCAGGGGCACTTATGGGGCATCTGTCAAGGCAGGTGTGGGGTGTCCTGTGGAAGTCTCAGCCTGCTCAAGGATCTTATGGTGGTGCGTATGGCGGAAGCTGGCCGGTTCTTCAGGTGACTACCCAACTATACAGCTAACTATACTGCAGCTGCGTAGGTCACTTAACACAGTGCATAGTCCAGGACCCCGATGCAAGCAGCAGCTGCGCAGGTCACCTGACTCCCAGCTGTGCAGAAGGCTCCGAGTTAGGTGACCTGCATAGCCGCTGCTTGCATCGTGTTTCTGGGGTGCATGGAGGAAGTAACCATACAGTAGCTGTTATCCCCCTTCTCTGCCATTATTATAATTATTTTAGAGTTGTGGAACAAAAAGTGACTTGGATTATATGCATGTTCCCAAAACGAATTATGCTCGTAATCCAAGCTTCAACTGTGTGCACTACGGTTCAAACAGTACAAAGGTGCACACAGCCAGCAACAAATAAATACCCCAAGTACCTGAACAGCAAGGTATGCTAGACCGAGGTAAGCTGCAATGCACATTGCCAAAAGGAGGTCAAATATTGCTGGTTTCACTCTGAAAAAAATGGTTAAAGCAAACACAAATGCATTTAGATACTGTAAAAATGTGTTTATAAAAATTAGTTATAGTTAACTATGCAAAAAAAAAATTATTTTATTTACAGTTTCATAGACTAAATTTATACTCACCGATATGCATTCATTGTTTGCTTCAGCTGATCATAAAACACAAATTCTGGGTCTCTAAAAAGGATATATAAATTAAAAATGCTTAAACTGAATTTTCTACCAATAAACAATCAATACAAAAAAAATAAAAAACAACCTGTGTATGTGGGACAGTTAAAAGGGGTAATTCAGCCTTTAATGCCTTAAAGGAGTCCGCGAAAAATAATAATTTCCCAGGAGGCAGGGAGGAACATAAACAAGCTTTACTTACCTCTCCTCATGCTTCCGCACCACCTCTCCCGGGGGGTTCCTAGATCTCCTTTACCACCAACATCATGACTCAACTGATGGATTGCCCGCTCAGCTAGTGAGGTCAGGTATAATCAGTCAGGTCAAGTATTTTCCCCTGAGTCGTGTCAACATCTGATCTCAGGGGAAAATAGTCCCGGTGGAGGTCCAGGAGCCTCTAACATGATGCTTCTAGGTGACGGGGAGGAGTGAGTAGCACTTGTTTATTATGTTCTCCCCTGCCCCCTGAGAGATAATTTTCACCAGACTTCTCCTTTGATGCAAAATAAGGTACATGTATGTGATTTTGGTGTTAGAGTATATGAAGGGGACCCAAGTCCTGTGCCCAAGAGCTTCTGGCTGCTTTTAGCCTGCACTTTGGTGATCTCTGTGCCACCACTTAAAGTGACACTGTCACCCTCCTTTTTGTATTCTGACATCTCAACACAGGTGTAAAGGGTAAATTTAGCATTTTTCCTTATTTCAGATCATACGTCATGGTGTTTGTTCAAGTAAAAAGTGTCCTTTTATCAACTGCAGATTGTATTAAGTGGGTGTGGCCTCGCGGCAATAGCGCCACTTAGCCCCGCCCACAATGTGCACCGTTGGGCAAGCCCCTTGACGCTTATTGGTTGGCCGACGTAAAGGGGGTGGGGTCTAGACCTTTCAGCCAGCCTGTTCCAATGGCCGGCGTGGGGGCGGGGTCAACTGTGTAGTTGTGGGTGGGGCTAAGTGATGCTAATGCCGCGAGGCCACGCCCACAATACAATCTGCAGTTGATAAAAGGACACTTTTTACTTGAACAAACACCATGACGTATGATATGAAATAAGGTATGAAAAACGCTAAATTTACCCTTTACACCTGTGTAGAGATGTCAGAATGCAAAAAGGAGGTGACAGTGTCACTTTAAATATTTCACTGCTGTTGTCAAAGTTGACAGAATGGCCTTACTGCACATCATAATGATGCAGTGGTTCAGATCACCTCCCTAAATCACGATCGTGGGGAGCTAATAAATTGTAATGGGAGCCCGAGGCCTTTGCTAGGCTACTGTTACTCTGTTGATGCAGGCTGTAATGAAAGAATGCAGATCTAACAGATCAATGCAGTAGATAAGTACTGTATTCCGTTGTATGAGCAATTAAACAGTTGCTCATTCAAAAAAAAATATACATACTATTGAGACATTATATTCCTGATCCCACAAGGTCATTGGCATAAACACAAAAAAAATTCCAAAACCCCAAATTGCTTAAATTTGGTATTAAAAATTGAGAAAAAAGGCAGAGGTATGCAAGGAGATATTAATTATAAAAAAATTTTTTTTTAGTTAATAAAAGCCAAAAGTTGACATCAAGCTGTATTAAAGTGAGCGGGACAACATTGCAGTACCTTGCAATGTCGCTATGAAAAGTATAGTAGCTGCAAGGAGGAGAACTCTGGTCCTTCAAACAGCTAATAGGTAGGAGTACTAGTTGGACCCCAGCCAATCTAATATTGATGGCCTATTCTGAGACCAGGTCTTAATTTTCTTAAGACTGGATAACCCACTGAAAGTACTGTGTATATGTTCATGCAACCTAAAAGCAGAAAGCTGAAAATGTTCCCAATTATCCAAAACATTATTAACCCCTTCTCCCTTCTGCATGCTCCATTTACCTTTTATCAGCCTTGACATGATAAAGTTTGACATCTTTCAGGTATCGGCTCATGTAATATTCCAGAGTGTTGAGTACACTGCTATCTTTATCCACAAGCTGTGCTGCACGAGGCTGGCTGGTAAGCCATTGCATCACAGCTTCTAACTGCTCCTTTTGGACCTGCTGCACAGAAAACACAGAACATTCTATATAAAAAGATATTGAACCATGTTTCCAGGTTTCTAACCAATGGTATAAATGGTCATGGCATCCTCCCCATAATGCTGCAGCATTGCAATTCAATACAAACATTCCCTCTCCATTAACTTAACCTTTGTTTCTCCTGCTTACCATCTGCTGCGTGAAGATTTGTAGGTCAGATGGTGCTCCCTGTAATAAAAAAACAACAATGTCAATACAGACTTCTGGGCAAATAAAGGAGATCAAAGCATAAATAGTGGAAGTTAAAGAAGATTATGTTATAAGTGTACCTTCTCAGTAAGATTATAGATGACACGAGTAAGTGCTTCAGCAAGTAAACGAGTATTGCGGGCTAGCACCTCCGTGTCCACTTTCCAACTAGGGAACAAAGGAATAAAAAGACAATTACACATTGTTATCAGTGTATAAATCACTGAAGGGCTCCGCAAACAGAATATCAAAATAACTAATATCTAGTAATATTTTTCCACAATCCACAACATTGACTATAGAGGGTGAAATCTGTTGAAAGTCTGTGAGAACATTACATCAAAATTCACAAGTCGGACATGAAGATTTTTGTGGCAGACTGTCATTTTGATGTCATTTGAAAAATCCACTAGGGAATAAGTATTTCTGGTACATTGCTATGAATATGGGTATGTTCAGAAAAAGAAACCTTTTTCCACCAGTTCTGCAGCAAAATTTGAAATCCATGGTAGAAAAAAACAGCAAGATAATAAGCCAGCAGATGTAAAAATCATTCACATGGACTGTAATGTGAATCATTCACATGTAATGTAATTTGCTGCAAGATTTCTAGTGTGAAAAAGCTTGCGGTATATGTAATAATATTTGTGTTGCAAGATGGTAAATGTATTTTTTTCCTTATTTCTACGGTAATGCTGTTGAAAATTACGCAACACACAAAATTGCATGTGTTATGCACAATTATTTATGTACATTTATTCTGTTCCGATTTACATAGATTCTTCTACTCAACTAACCTTAGATCCAAAAACACTGTTGCGGTGAGCACTGCGGTGCCCATCGAGGTGAGAGACTGTAAAGGATGGAAGCCTGCGGATGGCAAAACGTTCATGCTCCCAAGCTAACGTGTCTTCAGCCAAGTTTATTTTTTTATGAACCATGGAAAACTTTACCTCAGGGAACTGGGTTGAAATAACCTGGATAAGAGAAGGCATATGGTAAAAGGTTTTCATCATCATCATCATCTTCTATTTGGTTACTACTGATATTGCTAGATAATGTTTGAACATATACACACTATGGGGGAGATTTATCAAAGGGTGTAAAATTTATACTGGTGCAAACTGCCCACACCAACCAATCACAGCTCAGCTTTCCTTTCAGCACTGCCTAAAGCTGAGCTGTGATTGGTTGCTGTGGGCAGTTTGCACCAGTCCTAAATTTTACACCCTTTGATAAATCTCCCCCTATATATTAACCAAAAGCAGTAAGATCTGTCTTTTTCAATTACCATTTCTAGCTCCTTGAGGAAAGCATGTTGTAAAGTCCCTTCTTTGGGAGGCTTAGAGACATGAAGATGCAAAGTGTTACCACTTCCTACTGTATCCAAACACAGCACAAAAGCTACATTATCTTGAAGGAGGCTTGAATCTAACAAAAAAAAAAAAAACGGAGTCTAAATAAAAATTCATTATGTCACCATGCTAATTCCATTGTAGTTTTCACCCACCCCCCTTACAATCAAAATTGAGCAAAAACAACTGTTTAGGGTGCGTTTTCACGTACATGATCTGCAGCAGATTTGATGGCGCAGATATCAATGTAACTAAATAACTGAACACAGCATCACAAGCCAAAAAGACTGAGGGGGTTTGGGGGGGCCCTTTAGGATCTGGTCCAGTGACAATGGGGCTGCAGGGCCATTCCGTGGCCCCCCTTCTCTGCTTGCGCACGTTTTGCGGGGATTGTGGTCGCTAACCGGCACAGTGATGTTTTTTGGTTAGGGACTCATGTGTTTCAGAAGACCTGCACGTGGTACATGAGGCAATATGGTTTGGCCAAATTATATACTAACTTCTGATGTTGGTTTTAAATGCAGCTGAATAAGCTTTCGTGTCAGCCATGGGTGCGATGTGCAGCCATTTCTGTCCTTTTGGCTTGTGAACACAGCATCAACTCTGCACTATTAAATCTCCTGAGGATCCTGTACATGTGAACGCACCCACAGTTAGTATATTTAAAAAAAAAAAAAAAAAAAAGACAGAAAAAAAATAAGGATTTACTAGTCTTGGCAGACTAACCACACCCTTTGTTTTTGTTTTTTCCAGTGTTGCGTCTATTCTACATGCTATAATACCTGTGTGGTCCAGATGATCCTCTAACCATCTCTTTGTTCCCTGATAATTAAACTTCCCTCCTCCTGATGCGAAAAACAGCAGATTGTAACTGTACATGGGAGAAATGTAAATTTAGGGGAAGGTGACATTAACAAGCAAATATACTGACAGAATATGGCAATAACAGCACATAACATTGCATAGAAAAAAAACTATTGCCAGGAATATGCAGAGAACACTGTACCTAGCACAGCTTGAAGAGGACCTGTAGCCAACACTAACATGTTTCTGTTCCCATTATGGGTTTATAGTTTGCCTGAAAAGGTGGGCATAAACGATTATAAAAATAAGAGGGAAAGTGTCACTGTCATTATAAAGTTCAAAATCAAACAGGGGATGTGTATAATTTTTTTTTAGTTATCAAGCTTTAAAACAAAGCTATACTTGGTTGTATCCAGGTCCAGTCTCCTGAAGGCAGCTTTTTAGTCTGGTTAAAAAAAAAAAAAATTATAGTCATCTGCACTCACAGAGCAGACTAAAAAGCTACCTTCAGGAGACTGGACCTGGATATCAAGTAAGTATAGCTTTGTTTCTCTGGGTGGTTAACTAAGTCTACCAGGGACATTACTGGGCATTAACTAGGACTACAAGGGACATCACTGGGGGTTAACTAGTATACCAGTGGCATGACTGGGGGTTAACTCTGGTAATGCCAACCTACGCCACGTCACTGCCGTGCACACTATAACATTGAGTGCATCGGCCGTGTACTGTATGGCCCTCAAATAATTTAATAATGCCCAAATAGCCTCGACAAGAAAAAGGTTCCCCACCCCTGTTTTAACCCCTTAGTGACCGCCATGCTGCCTTTTCACGGCGGCCACTAATGGGCTTTATTCCGATGCGTACGCCTTTTAACGGCGGGCGCATCGGAATAAATTACCACCCCGCGGCGGCTGCAGGACGGGTGATCAGCGGTCAGTGTGACCGCTGACACCCTCCTGTAACTGCCCGTAGCGGAGGATTCTCCGCTCCGGGCAGTTTAACCCGTTAATGCCGCTGTCAACCATGACCGCGACATCTAACGGGTCCCGGTGGATCCCGGACGGCGCCGTGGGTCACTTACATGATCGCGATGTCCCGCGGCGCAGTCCGGTCTTCCGATGTCTCCATGGTGACATGGTCCTAATGAAGGTCCCCGGGCTCACCATGGAGATGCCTGATGCTGACAGGGGTGGCCGTGGCTATTGCCAGTCAGCATGAGGTATGATACAATACACTGCAGTACATCAGGTACTGCAATGTATTGTATCAATGATCTAAGTATTTTACACTAGTGTACAGTAATGTACACTAGTGTAAAAGTAAAAAAAAGTGAAAAAAAATGTTGCACCAAACACAACGCAGCCCCCCCCAATAATAAAGATGCATTACATTCCCCATACCCAATAAATCGTGATATAAAAGTGATCAAAAACACAAATCATATACATATTTGGTATTGTTACGTCTGTAAAGACCCAATCTATAAAACTATATCAATAATTATATCGCACGACACACGCTGTAAAAAAAAATAATTAAAAAACAGTACCAGAATAGCTGTATTTTATCAATCCACTTTAGAAAATACGTCATAAAAGAGATCAAAAATAAGCCCAAAACCAGCTCTGTCGCGCAAAAGATGAGAACGCTATTGATCTTGCAATGCGGCGACAGTTTTTGTGGGTTTTTGCTAGGAAGATAGTTTCTATTGCGCCAAAGCGGTAATAGTTAAAAAAAAACCTACACAAATGTGGTATCGCCGTAACCGTAGCGACCCAGAGAATACATGTATTATGTTATTAGTGACCGCCGATACGGATTTTTACGGCGATCACTAATGGGCTCTATTCTGCTGCCATCAGCTCTTTATTGCGATGGTGCAGAATAGTGCAGCAGCGCCGGTAATGCCCGCAGCCCCCTCCTCTCAGCTACCGGCAAGTCCCCTCACCGGTGATCACCGTTATTATCAGTATAACGGCGGCCACCCGTAACAGACATTGCCAGCGCAGCTGAACGCTTTCATCTCTTCTCACCATGAATCCACAGTGAGAGGAGATGAGAACATGTCCCCCCCTTGTCCCCAGAATTAACCCTAGTGACCTGGTCACTGACCCTCCCCTCCCCAAGGGCGGCCATCTGATCCAAGATGGCCGCCGCCATCACTGTGAACAGACTCACATATGGGGTACCGTTGTACTCAGGAGAACCTGCGTTACATATATTGGGGTGAGTTTTCTCCCTGTTCCTCGTGAAATTGAGAAATTTACAGTGGTTTACACCCACATATGGGGTACCATTGTACTCAGGGAGAACCTGCGTTACAAAATTGGTGTGCATTTTCTCTCATGTTTATTGTGAAAATGAGATACTTAATCTTAACAAATATATTATTGGAAAATTTCTATTTTCCATTTTTTTCCGGCCTAATTGTGAATACTTTCCTCCAACCCCTGTAGGGTTAAAATGCTCATTATACCCCTAGATTAATTCTTTAAGGTGTCTAGTTTCCAAAATGGGGTCACTTATGGGGGTTTCCAGTATACAAGCCTCCTAAATCAACTTAAAAAAAGAACTGGTCCCTAAAAAAATCTGTTTTGGAAATTTCTTGCTGATACATTTCTAAGCCCTGCAACACCCTAAAACCGTGAAATATGTTTACGAAATTAAGCCAGAATAAAGAGGACATATTCATAATGTGACTAATTTTTGTCATGTGCCTTTTTTTTTTAAGAAGCAAAGAATTTCAAAGTTCGTAAAGTGCAAAATTTTCAAATTTTTCATTATATTTTGATATTTTTCACAAAAAACACACAAGACAGTGACCAAATTTTGCCACTAACATAAAGTACCATATGTTACGAAAAAACAAATCTCAGAATCGCTAGCATACGTTAAAGCATCACTGAGCTATAAGCGCATAAAGTGAGACAGGTCAGATTTTGAAAAATGAGCCTGGTCATTAAGGCCCAAATAGGCTTGGTCCCTAAGGGGTTAAAGCATGATAACAAAAAAATAAATAAATAAAAGGAAATGAAAGCTATAACAACATTGACATTTTAAGCTGACTTACAGCAAGATTGTCTTTGTTGCCCATAGCAATAAAATCTTACTATAAGAAAGCTTGATAAATTTCCATGTAGTTTTTATAATAGGTAAATATCAGGTAATTGCAGGGATGGGACACACATCACTCACCAGTCCCTACAGGTTTATTCTGTACCTATGCTGTTATTCTCTACCTATGCTGTGGGAGGGGGAGGAGGGAGATTAGTCGCCAGCAGAGAGCAGAGAACAAAGGATTACACACTGGGAGCTGTGTGAAAGTCGGTATTCAGAGCTCAGAGAGGTCAGTGCTGACTTCAGAGGAGATAGCCCAGTGATGTAGCTGTAAATTAACTCTTTGTTGTCCTGTATTGGTGCCTCATCTCCCACCCCTCCCCTCTCCATAGAAAACCATGAAGACAGGGTGGAGAGCTTCAAACTGCTTTTTCATGATAAAAATGCATTTTACGGCTAATAAACCCAATTACAACGTTTCTTAAAATCGCCTGTACTATTGATTTCTGCAATAAAAGTTCAAAGGACAGTAACACTTTAAAGGGGTATTCTCATCTCAATAAACTGTCTGTACTTAGTGCATTGTAAGTTATGCACTTTTGCAAGTCTTTATAACCTTTATATTCCAGGTCTCAAGATATATTTATTTTCTCTACCCTTTGTCTATGGATTGTTGCCTAGGTTCCCGACCACCCTTCTGCTTTAAAAGCAGTGGAAGGACAGTGACATTAGTCCCAATGTTTAACAATGTTCTGAGATGATCCCCTGTGCTGCCATAACCTCACCTGTGCAGGGCTGTAAAAGGGGATGCAAGCTGTTATCCCAGACTGTAAAAAGCACGCACAGGCACTGGCTGCTGGGCCGTAAAATGAATCAGTATAAAGCTAGTCCACCAACAAAAACAAAAAGTGTAAGCGGGCCAGGCGAAGCAGCGCAGGAAAAACCTGCAGTTGAGAATAACCATTTAAGCCATTTTCTAGCTTAACCCCTTAGCGTCCCATGACATACCTGGTGCGTCATGGTGCCGCGGGGAGTGTTCAGAGCGGGGTCCCGCCAGGACCCCGCTCTGAACGGCACTGCTTCCGGCTGCAATCTGCAGCCGGGCAATGCCTCTATTGGCCGGCGTGGGTCCCGTTGCCGTGCCAGCTAATTAAGCATTTCAATGCAGCTGTCAAACCTGACAGCTGCACTGAAATGCTTTACACTTCATATCCCTGGTGTCTAGTGGGGCGGATTCCGCTCGGCAATAGATTGCTGTGGCCAGCAGCAGGCCAAAGCAATCTGTGACCGATGTATTCGATCTTTGCTGTGTATATACACAGCATTGATCTCTATGAAAGATCAGTGCTGTGTATATACAAGTCCCCCAGGGGGACTTCTAGTTTATGTTGAAAAAAAAAAAAAAAAAAAAAAAAAAAAGGAAAGAAGTGTTATTAATAAAAAATCCCCTCCCCTAATAAAAGTCCAAATCACCCCCTTTTCCCATTTTATAAATATAAATTAATAAATAAACAAGTAAATAAACATATTTGGTATCGCCACGCACGTAATCGCCCATACCATTAATCACATTACTGATCTCGCACGGTAAACGGCGTCAGCACAAAAAAAACAAAGTGCAAATTGCGCATTTTGGTCGCATCAAATCCCGAAAAAATTTAATAAAAAGTGATCAAAAAGTCGTACATGCGCAATTAAGGTACCGATAGAAAGTAAACATCATGGTGCAAAAAATGACACCTCACACAGCCCATAGACCAAAGGATAAAAGCGCTATAAGCCTGGGAATGGAGCGATTTTAAGGAACATATATTTGTTAACAATGGTTTGAATTTTTACAGGCCATCAGATACAATAAAAGTTATACATGTTACATATCGTTGTAATCGTAACAACTTGAGGTACATGCATAACAAGTCAGTTTTACCATAGGGCGAACAGCGTAAATGCAAAACTCCCCGAAATCAAAACAAATTAGTTTTTTTTTTTCAATTTGACAGCGTAAATGATTTTTTTCCGGTTTCGCAGCATATTTTATGGAAAGATAATGCCTGTCATTGCAAAGTACAATTGGTTTCTCAAAAAATAAGTGCTCATATAAGTCTCTAGGTGAAAAAATGCAAGCGCTATTGACTTTAAGGGTGCCTTCACACCTACCGACTTGCAGCGCTAATAACGCTGCGAGTCGGCTAGGTCTTGGCAGATCACTGTCAGTACGTACACACAGCGGTCTGAATGACCGTTGCGTGTATGTAAATCTGCCGGCCGCTTAACCCCTTCTGATGCCGCCCGCCTCCCGCTAAGCTCTGTATACATACCTCCTCGCTCCACGGGGTCCCGGTGTCCTGCTCTCGCGCCTGGCCAATCAGTGTGTTGCCCTGCCGCAGCCACTGATTGGCCATGTGGGAGAGCAGGACGCCGGGACCCCGTGGAGCAAGGCGGTATGTATACAGAGCGGAGTGGGAGGCGGGCGGCATCAGAAGGGCTTAAGCGGCCGGCAGCTTTACATACACGTCGGACCGCTGTGTTTATGTACTGACAGTGATCTGCCAGGACCTAGCCGACTCGGTAGGTGTGAAGGCACCCTTAAACA